>NC_071387.1:63458348-63538348 GCF_022682495.2 Desmodus rotundus
CTTAATATTCTAGGCACATTAAGGGCAGCAATCACTTGGTATTTATGAAGACTGAAGATATTCAAACACCATTTTGGTCTCTTCTGGGTTAAACTGGACAAGCACTTGGATCTTTTTCTACCCCCAATTTGATCTTCCCCAGCATGGTTTAAGATTAAATATTTTACATTTAGGAAATCTTCTAACAGCTTTCTTTAGCATATTTTCCTCAATAACAGTGGCAACAAGTAGCCAGTTTTTGTAACATTCCAGGGATACCCATGAATGAGGATGTACCTAATACCTGAAAAAGTACTCCAAGAAAAACTTAAAGAACTTCCTGATAACTAACCTTCAGAGAAGTAAAAGTAAAGATTCACAGATTTACAAATGGTAACCTGCATCAAAAGTCTTTGAAATACCTTTTAGTTCTTATCTGCCTTTCCTTAACGACACCCAAGTTTCCTACACATACTAAGTCAAAAGACATTCCAGAGAGATATTTTCATTCCCAATTTACCAATGGAGTCAAGGGCAGAAATGGGAAGAGAATCCAGTCTCTGGAATAACCTTAGGTGGCCCATCAGGTCAGCACAGCATGAGCAGAGAAATGAGGAGTTGTACTAAATTATTCAAGGTTAAGGTTCCATGAACCTTAAATATATTTTTATTGTAAGATTATTTTTAAGCAAAATTCTCTTTTTGACAGTATCAAGAGTTTAACAGAGAATTTCACAGGCAACAAAAATTAAAACAAAAGCTGAAAATTTCTTTTCCTATTTAAACATTATGGCTATTAACAGAAAGAAAAAGGAGTAGACTCCAAATGCAGTCTAGATATGCTAAGTCATTTAGGGTCACTGGGATTCTGAATAATCCCTAATTCTCTAAAGCATTCTTCATTTCTTTAAGCTTGTGCCTTGTGTTTATAGAAAATCATGATTTATCCTTTAATAGTAACAAACATGAAAGGAAATGTGTAATTAGTGACATAAGAAAGTTAACAAAGTATCAGACTAAGACTATTGAGGGAGAGACAAAGAGACAGTAAATAAATGATACACATCAAATATCAACAGCAAACCCAAGGACTGGGAAGGCTGCTTTCAGCAGGTTTCTTTTATCAGCACTTTCCTCTTTCTTTTAATTTGGCTAGTGTTATGTAGATATTTTATTTTGCTTCTTCTCTTTCTCTTAAAAGTTTGAAGGAAACTATACCCTATTCTAGAAGCAGACTTTATAAATTAGCACCTAACTCCTTGACTTCTTATCCCAAGAGCTCTGAAAAAGCCCTCAGACCATTTCAGAACCCCCACATGTACATACAATGCATTGCCTTCTAGTAGTATCATAGTTTTCCAAGATAAGCAAGGATACCTAGAGTGGAAGATGCTGGGGAACAACTGATGCATCCAAGCCCTGCCTCTGTTGCCTTTGAAACCATCCCAGTACACATGGAGGTTACTATTCCCTCTGAAGTTCAGGAGTGTGAACTAAGAACACCCAGAAGCCTGAGACTTTGGGGTGAGCAGTTAGCCCACTCATGGGAAATCTTGCAGCCTTGGGTGGGGAGGTAGCAGAGCAGTGCAAAATCCTTCTAATTACAGCAGACATATGACCATCAACCATCTGTCAAATTCAAGAGGAGCTGTTGATATTATGATGCTTCCACTACCTAGAAACCATTCATAAAATACATCCAAATGTTCTTTATTTAATGGCTGTTGTTTACAATGTAATATTACTTGGTAGTACGAAAGAATAAACTATGCAAACAATATGGATAAGCTCTCAAAACACTGTGTTCAAAAACAATTAAAAGCCTGACACAACTAGTACATACTATATGATCCAATGTATATGAAGTTATTGATAGGCAAAATTCATCCATTTTGACAGAAATAAAAATAATGTTTGTCTCTAGGGAGAAGGAGATTGACTGACAAGGAACATGAAAGTACATTATGGGGTGAAGAAAATGATATGGATTTTGACTGGGGTGATAATTTAACATGGGTGTATATATTTGTATCACATAACTCAGGGAACTACAGTTAGTCCTGGCTGGTGTGGCTCAGTGGATGGGGCGCTGGCCTGCAGACTGAAAGGTCATCAGTGCAATTCCCAGTCAGGGCACATGCCTGGGTAGTAGGCCAGGTCCCTAATTGGGAGCGTGTGAGAGGCAGCCTGGCACAACAGACTGATGGATGTATCTCTCAGCACTGATGTTCCTCTCACTCTCATTCTTCCTCCCTCACCCTCTCTCTAAAAGTAAGTAAGACCTTTAAAAGGGGGGGGGGAACTACAGTTAAAATCTATGTATGTTATTTTATGTAAATTGTACCTAAGTTAAAAAAATTAGGGGTCAAGCAAAAGATATGCTAAAGTTCTAGAATGGATACAAAAATAGGGATGGAGATCAATGAAAGATAGAGGCGATATTGCAACAATTGGGAATGGATAGAAGGTCCACTGGGGTGTGTTCCATACCTGAGTCCCAAGTACAGGTAACATGAGATTCCTTGTGTGAAGTATCACAGACAGTTCTATTTTGTCAGTTTCAGCAGGCTGTGCCCACCCATGAGCAGGCATGAGTGAGCCAGCTCCAAGTATTACATATGGGGAGGTAGGGAGGTGAACAGCCGGAAGAAGAGAAGAATGGTAGTTGATTTTATTTAAATGCAACCTGTTTGTAGAAGACATTTCCCATGTATACACATATTCCCAAGCAAACATCTGCATATGGTTTTATTTTCCTGATGTCTATCAGCCCTTTTTGTTCCAGACTTGAGCACAGCACATGTTCCAATTAACTCCACTCCTTGTTACAACTTGCTGAGTTGGGTGTCCTTTGCCAAAAAGGGATAGGTGGTGGGTTACATAACAAGGATTGGGGTGGAATCTGCTGCCAAGTCTACACAGAGAGCTGGTGGAATGTGTGTGGTATGGGTGGGAGCTAATGGAGGTGGGAAGAAAAGGGGAGACCACAGGAAGAATAACATCCTTAGAGACAGATTTTGACAGAAGCAGGCCTCATCAGTTGTGTGATTATGGGGAAAGAAGGTCAAAGGATAGCTGAATTGGAGATGATGATGAGTTAATATATAGGATGTAAATTAGGTTGCTGTATTACACAAGAATTTTTCCCCTGGGGTAATGTTTCTGGGAACAGTCTAAAATGACAGTAACTTTAGGAAGAGACTTGTTCCAAGTACAACCATGATGGGACTTTTTATAATAAGAAAGAGAAAGGAAGGTCAAAGGTTAAAAAATAAAGTGGTCTTCAACAAAGTTTTTCAAGTAAAATATAAAAGATCCAACAATAAGTGATTTCCATCATTTTAGTGAGTAAAGTTCTACTCACTAGAAAGCAAACTTTAGATCTGATTTTCTTAGGCTGGCTTAAAGGTATTTTAGACATTTACACCCATATGCTATTCAAACTCACTTGCAGGCCAGCTGGTTCTAGTCCACAGCCGTGGACTATATTCCCAACCCTATGCGACTATCTCCCAATATGTGAAAGAGTTTATGCACTATGAACAGGAATTTATGCCTGCCGCTGAACAAAATTAAGTGACAGAAACTAAATACTAAAAGGCAGTCACCATAAAGTGTCCCTGGGGCTTGTCCCTTTCAAGAAAGGATTATAGGAAGTCACTAATGCACTCAAAAAACTGCTGTTGGTTTTATTTATTTATTTTTTAAGACAATGATCTTTTAAATTTCCAGCAACAGGTAACAGATACTATGGGACAAATTTTAAGTTATTCACCGAAGAGATAAATACTATGCTTCTAAAGCAAAGACTTTGTAGACAAGATATATAACATAACAATGGTGCAAAAATCTTCCACTATTACAATGTCTATCATAACTACTGCCATATGCTTGGCTTTTTAATTGAAACTATATGATTCTGAGATTTTCTAGGCTTTCTACATAAAGCATTAGTGGGGTATCAGAACATCAAACTATAAGGAGGGAGACAAAAGAGTTGGGCAAAAGGCGGCCAAATAAGGACTGTATGGTGAAAAGTGCTCACCATGACAGCAGTGATGAATACACACCCAGGTTTTATTAGCCAAACTGGATTACGTGTGTGTAATGTGGGAAAGCATATTAGAAACATGTTCTGAACACAGAACTCCCTTGGCTTCCCTGAAGACTAAGGACTAGGGGATAGGTGTCACACACACACACACCAACCACCGCTATTCACTGGGGTGAATACAAAGTAATGAGGACAGAACCTATCATGACATGTTTAAAAACATAATTTTGCTAAGGAAAACGAAGGGGTGGTTAATGAGGTTCATCCGATAAGTGAATTGTGTCATTTGCAATCCATGAAATATCACATTAGTTAAGGGAAACATTTGACAAGCAGCCTCTAGTCTCTTGACCAACTCCACATCAGGCAATGTTGCATTTGGCATAATTAACACAACTTACTTAACTGATCTCCATTTGCAATGTATTAGAATAGTTTTCCAGCAGAATTATTCACTTGAAAGGTGACCAGGCACATAAGGGAAGTAAACGGATATGAGGTACTCAACCTATGTTAAAATGCAGTTTGAGTCACTTTGTCTTAAAACTAATAATGTCTTTATGTCAAAAAAATATAGCTATTTAGTCCCCTTAGACTCTATGACAAAAGATGAAAGAAAACATGGAGACATATAAGTGCATGTATATACTTACAAATTTATCCCATGCTTTGCACACAACTGGAATGTTAAATTATGAGCTCTACAAAAAACAATCTGTTCGCACTTTCAGTGAAAGAGAGAAAGAGCCTGACTAATAGAGAAATTCCAAAGGTATTCCAGGACTGACAGCATTGGATAAGCTCATGGTCCTCAGCACACTGCAGAGACTTAGAGCTGAAAACCACCGTGTGCTGAGCCCCTTAACCAGCCAATGTTTTGAGAGGCTAGTGGTCTGCAGCTATGAACAGGTCCTAAAGCAATTCTTTAGGACCCATTAGTTTTGAACATGACTTTCTCAGAGAGCCTGGGAAAAAGGAGAAGACCTGGAGGAGTGCTTTCTCAAAACTCTCATAAATCAAAAGGGAGAATTGAGTCCATTGGCAACACATCTTTCTTTCCATAAGCCTAATGTTTTTCTTATGAAAAGTATCATTTAACTCAAGAAAAAAACAAGAGAACTGGCACAAATTACAGACAGAGGAAAGGAGAGAGGCAGGGAGGAACACATTCTGCCTGCCCTTGATTTTATTTTTTAAGAATTTTCAATAAGAAGTCAATGACTGTATGTTTGAAAAGCCATTTCTATAGGTCTCTGTTTCTAACTCTTAGTTTACAGTCTTTATGATTGTATGTTCAGGTAGCAAAATCTGTAAGAAAAAGACATTTGGTTTATTTCTGACATTTGATTGATGAATCAACCAAAATTTTCTTTTCAGATAATGTAGTGTCATAAACTTCATTTATTTGAGAGGTCAATGCTATAGAATCATAAACGATATGGCCATAAGTGTTGGTTCAGCCTACACTGAAATGCCAGAATCATTCACTCAGCTGTAAACCTCTGGGATATCCCAAAGACTAGAACTAAATGTCAGTAAGAACTTCTAAGGGGACACAGAGACCTTTCAAATCCATTCTATAATATTCTTCCAAATACTCCCTCAAGGAAAGTTAAGTTATAGCCTAGTTTTAGAAATGGAGAAACTGAGGACCAAGTAGTTTATCTAATCCGATTACTTTAGGACTTGCAGTCTACCCTCAACCAGAGATGTTTACAGGAGGAAGGTAAGCACAGAGGAGAAAGCAAAAGCGAAGATGAATGCACAAATGGCTTCAAAAGTACTTTGCCCTGAATACCGAATGTAAATGTATACTGTCATTCACAAGACACAGGATCTCTCTCTCTCTCTCTATTAAAAACCTCATCAGAGGACATGCTTATTGTTTTAGGCAATGCAGGGATGGGGAGAGAGAGGGAGAGAAACATTGATTAGTTGCCTCTCCCAAATGCCCCAAGTGGGGATGGAACCCACGACCCAGGCATGTGCCCTGACTAGGAACTGAACCCTCAATCTTTGGGTTTATGGGATGATACTGTGACCAACTGAGGTACACTAGCCAGGTTGACACAGGAACTCTAAATTCAAAACAATACTGACTGTCTACAGATATGTTTTCAAATGGAACTTTACTTGTCTACCATTTTTAATAAGGAACAGAGTGCATAAATGGGTCCATTCCATTTCAATTATTATTATTTTTTAATTGTAGCTACACTGTGTCTGAGTGTAGGCAGGACCAGGCCCAATGGGTTAGGCCATCACTGATGTGTTTCTGTCTTAGTAGTAAAACATTCTGATTTTACTTTTTCTATGAAGACTACTTAAAGCATTTTCAGTTTTTCATTCACTCAAGATACTTTACATCTGGAGTATAAATAACACAGTCTTTATCTAGCTACTGTCATAGTGGAAATTGTATTTGAAAAACAATTGTAAAGTTTTTTTTATAATAGGCTAATTACTCACCTATTTATATTTATGAGCATTGCCACTTTAGACCAAAGCTTAACTTCTAAAAATGTAAAATACAGTTTCAACTTGATATATGGCAAACGTAGTATATTATGCAGCATGCTGTCATGATGTAATCAACCGCATTCAGAAAAGTAAAACATCCTCTAAAACCTCACACTTCAAAATATGTTGCAGCTTCTAGGTAGCAAAAGTTCATTCACAAAACTGTGCCTTTTCAGTTCTGAGTGTGGTCTATCTTCCAAACTACTAGAAAATTATAGGTCCACAAATATTTATGTTAGTTTTCTAAATGTTGACATCCATTATACCTAAATAATACTTTTTTACTTTTAATAATTTACTTATCTTCTTTCTACTCAAGTAGCTCTTAAAAACATCCATCTTTATATGCCTCAGTTTCCTCACCAGAAAGATGAAGATAATAACTGTTCACACTCAGATGCCACCCACTTATCCTACTTCACAAGTATATTATAAGGATTAATTAGATACTGAAGGCAAAGTGTTGTAAACTGTACAGAAGAGAAGGCTTGAATACAGAAACAATGATTATCTTGAGCTGTACTTTCAACAGAGAGCCTCATGATGTTGTAACCGTATCTATCTGTTTCTCTCAAGCTGTCAAGTAAATATTAGGTCATGTATATTTCAAAATGATAATATGCTGATCCAATTTTGCTGATGACTTAATCAGCAAAAAGAAAAAAGTCAAATAACTTAAAAGCTAAAATCACCTTACATCTCCAGTTCCAAGCAAAATCAGACCCATGAATATTTTGCTTTATTACTCTGACAATTCTAAATGCAGCTTGACTTTACTATTGTTTCAAATGATTCATATTACAAAGGTTTTGCCACTGAACTGAGGAAAGTATTACAGGGTTTAGGTTTCTTATCCTCTACCAGTCACTTGTCCTAGAAGCCAAACAGAACTCTTAGCTCTGGCAGATCATGACTGGGAGCTCATTAGGCTGTTCCTCACGTTAAATTACTGAAAAGGGTGATGTATTTATAATACAGCTTGCGATGCTATAAAATGGCTCATCAATCTGTTTTATTCATGGAAAGTCCACATAAGGCCACTAGTCTGTTACTGGCAATAAACCTTGGGTGCATCTTCAAAAGACCTGCATATTAGATACTGATTTATGTCTCTGTCCAAGAAATCAAACATGATACTAACAAGGCAAGGGATAACTCAACTGACACTTTCAAAAGCAATATAATTTCAGTAGTAAATCAAGTGGGCATAACATATACAGGGAAGAGAGGAAGACAGATGATTAACATGTATGTATTTTTAAAGAAAAGTAGAGTGTTAAAAAATACCAGTCCTGAGTGCCCAGATCTCTTTTCTGCACTCTTTTTCTTACATGGTATTTTTTACATAGCATAGTCACTTCTCATCTCCAATTTTATAACTAGAACAGTCTTTTGTAAAGACATTAATATACCCTAAATACACAAAGGTAAGAGTTGCTCGGCTGTCCCTACCCTTAAAATTGTATGGCTCTTTTGGATGAGAAAGACCCAACAACAAAAAAAGAGAAATATTTAAAATCAGAATGAGAAACCAAAATAATTAGTTAAGTCATATTGTTTTCAGAGAATATTATATTTATCAGAAAATTTTTCCTGTTAGGAGTCTAGAAATCCTAATACTTAGAAGAGATCTCTCACCTTAAGATCAAGTAAAACAAGAACTATAAAACAAATAATATTTTTTAACCATTGAAGTTTGTTTTAGGTTTTCAAATAGTCAATTAAACAGTATAAACATGAAAGTATATATGTAGAAAAAAAAGGTTTCTCATAACAGTGGGTAATGAGTTTAAGATGCTTTACATGCACTTGCAATTTTATCTTTAATGGTCCACTTAAAAAAACTCATTTTAATAAAAGACGAAAGTAAGTTATGCAAAGACATATCAGTATATCCTGCCATATATACTGAACCTGTTTGTATTATTTTACTTGGAAAAGAGAAACTTTATTTTTAAAAGACAGGGTTTTTGAATATCCCTAAATACACATGACTTTACCACTTCTCCATCAGTGTCTTATGTTCTCGCTCAAGCAAAACTAAAAAGCTACTTGAGTTTTCCCCATGGATTGCTCAATCTTACAGACAGAAATCATGCATGGGACAACATTCCTAAAAATGAAAGAGAAAAAGGCATCTTCCCTGTTATTGTTAGTCAAAATAAAACATTCAGCTTCTGCAAGCAGTGACTCTTGAAATACCCTCCATTTCACTGGAAGTAAGCCCTCTTGATGCTCTGAAGTTGGCTGCCCAGATGGACAGAAGATCAGCTATGCTTGCTAGAAGGCCCTTTGGGGTCATTTATTTCTAATGGTTTATACGTTCAAGTTCTAAAATCTTCATTCCAAATGTTGGGGCTGTTTGTGTTTACATTCGGCCAAAACAAATATAAATTCTACAGTATAAACTAATTTTTGTGGATGAAAATTACTTGATTTTCAAAATAAATGCATTTTTAAAATTCTGTAAAATGCTTTAAGACTACTACAAAGCTTAAGACTAGAAGGAGAACAGTGGGTTCTTAGAGTAAATAGAGCTATTAAGTACCTTTCTAAATAATCATATGAATTAAGTGTTAGAGTTGATTTTCATCCCCATAGCTTCACCTGTCACCAAAGTTTTTTGAACAGAAAGAGAAAACTCACCCCTTCCCCCCCAAATCAAAACATATTTAAGTGCCCACATGCAGAGATTTTGCCTTTGATATGAACAAACAGAAAGTAAACTCTCTTCTCTTGCCTCTTAAACACGAACTGCACACACATACACACCATGGGCCAGACATCCTTCAGATTATCTCACAGTTAAATAAAATAAAGAGGGCTTCTTTTTGTTCCCTCTCTCTCTCTCTCACACACACAGGCCAAGAAACCTGCCTCCAATTTTCTGTCACAAGGAGCACTCCAGGGGCCAGGGAGGGGGAAAAGTGTTTGAGAAACAGAAGGAGTCGTTTCAGCAGGCATCATTTTCTCTCTGTGCCTGTGAAGTGGACATTGGCATATCTTGCCTAGGCTTTTCCTGAGGGGTTCATCTGGTCGGCAGGGTGGGGAATAGTTGTCTGCGCCATACCAAGGTCAGCCTGCTAGGGCTGACAGTCTCTGTCTCTGTACAAAGAAAAGAATCAATACTTTTGGACTACGGCTGTGCCCTCAGTGTAAAACAACAAACATGCAGCGTCTGACATGTTTCTAGGTGATTTGTGGCAGAACCTCTTGTCTGATCTGTATCCAGGAGCTGCTGTGTTACTAGTCTTTGCTTTCGCCCCCCACCCCCCTTAGAGGCCCCCTCCTGCCTGCCCCAGCTCTGTGATCTCTAATACTTTACTCAGGTACAGAAGCGGGTGTTCTACCCTACAGCTCCTTGTCACTCAATAAATCACACCTACGAGTGCAGTCTGCACAGAGTGATCTGGGCTTTAACAAAGGATCAGAGGGACAAAGTGCAGGCAAGATAGTGTAATTATAACAAAACTAAAATATCAGAGAGAGGGACAAACGCACAGACAGGCTCTGAGTCATGGATAAAATGTCACTAGAAATGGTAGCTTTTGTCCTCTCTTCTTTGGTTTTACTCTTTTAATGCACCCCTCTCATCCTTCCTGTCACTACACTCTGCTCAGTTATTTTTTGTTGTTCTTGTTCTTTGTTCTAACTAGAATTGAAGGCAAAACATAAGCTTTATTAAAGTGTTTACTAAAACAAACAATGCTCACCTCAGAGTTTAAAATATATTTTAAATTGTACTAAATGAAAGAGAGGCAGTTTTAACAAGTACCTTTAGTATCTTCACATTGTATCCTTACCCCCAAAATTTGTGCATACAGGCCCCAAATCCTCCTGAAACTGCCCAAATGTAAAAACTGTACCAAAAGACCACTATTAATTATGACTTGAAGTTATCTGAACAGCCATTAAGTGATTTTTCTTATAAAGAAACATGCTTCTTTTGCCTGGACAGCTTGTGTAGAAATAAAATGCTAACATATATTATATGTTCTTCAGTTTGCTTAAGAACAATTTTATACTAAATCTGTTCTTTCTCATCCATCCAAACCCTCACCCCCAATTTATTTTCCAGAGTCTGAACCATTAGCCAAGTCAGATAAGAAGGTTTTGGACAGTTTCTTCTGTTCTAAATATTTTAAATGCAGCAGTTTGAGTTATCCTGGCAATTTCAGTCACATCAGACACCTCGTAATGCAGGAAAAGTGATGTTCCATCCTGGAGGTCTTGCACAAGTCTCTACTGTAACTGTTGCTGATGAAAATAAAAGTGAGTTAGAATAGCTCTACACTTCCTTCCTAGTCAATCAATGCCTGACAGCACCAGTTCCTTCAGCCATGTACTTCAGCGATAATGGATCAATAACTGTGGTTTAACAACAGGGAGCCACCAATCATTATATGAATGATTAAAAGGGGTCTCACTCACATACACCTCTGCAGACAGAGTAGACCATAAGATCAGAATACTTGCCACATTACGCTTCATAATACAGAAATTCAGGTAAGGGAGGGGGAAAATGGGAGGGGGAAATCATTAATACACAGCATAAAGAAAATATAAAATGCTTACGACAGGGCCAATTTTCAGCCACTGTTGTTTGAATAATTCTCCAAATTCATCATAATGAAGTTGATTAAAAGCAAAAAATGGAAAAGAATGCTTATTGGTAAATTATACAAAGCATTAACCTGTTAAGAATACTTGGAATGTCACATAAACATGTCCTTTACCTTCCACATAGACACAATGTCTGTCTGCCTGGAGTGTCAGTCCCAGTTCACTATCTTGGAAATCCTTGTTGTCATGACTTATTTTTTATCTCACTACTTTAAATTACTCCCTGAATATCTATCTAAAAAGCCTAAAAGATCCTAAAATGTTAGGACTGCTTCATCCAGAAATAAATAAAATCCCTGGCAGAAAGCAGATGTTTAACTATGATTGACAAATTAATGAAATAAATGAATCACCTTGAAAAAAAACACTAGTCTCTTTTTAAGAAAAACTCTTAGCAAAAAATATTTCACAATTTTACTCATATGCTTATAGAATAGTACATTGAATTTAATTATTACAAAAGCAAAGCACCATAAATTATCAAGTTAAACTATCAAAATACATCTCTTGTATAATGACAAAATTCTCCATTGCTGACTCATGCTTCGCATTTGTGTGGGAACAGTAACAAGGGGTCCACCCTCACACGTACTGACTTGGGGCCTGGTCTCAACACTACTTGAGATGCAGAGGAGCACTGGCTCTGACCTCTCACAGCAAAGAAGATAAACAAGTAATGGCATAATCACAGGACATTATTATAAGTACTTCAGAAAAAAATACAGGAGGGCAGGGTTCTTAACAAGGGGAGATTTTGCTGTTTAGGAAATACTTTGCAATATCTGCAGATATTCTGGGTTGTCACATTGGGACAGGGGACAGAGGGGAGGTTTTTACTGGTACCTAATGGGCAGAGGTCAAAGATGCTGCTGAACATCTTACGATATACAACATGGCACCCCCACAACAAAAAATTAGTCAACCCAACATGTCCATAGTTGCAAGGTTGAGAAATCCTGCTATGAGATGTTCAGAGAGCACAGAGGAAGAGAGTGCCTAACTGTGGAAAGAAGAACAGCAGAAGAACAGAACACAGTGGGGGAATGGGAGAACCCAACTCTTCCCTAACAGTGGTAGAGAACAAACATGGTTAGAGGAAAAGATAATAGATGAAAATGTGCCAGATCATGCTAAAGAGTTTATACTCATCTATTTTTTTATCCTCACTCAAGGACATGCATATTGATTTTAGAGAGAGGGGAAGCTAAGGAGAGAGAGAAACAGACAGAGAGAGACAGAAGCATCAATGTGAGAAACACTGATCAGCTGCCTCCTGTATGCACCACCCCCTACTAGAGACCTCTGCTACATACCCCAATGCTCCAAACAGGGACTGAAACCACAATTCAGGCATGCTCCCTGACCAGAAATCAAACCCATGACCCTTGGTTTACTAGCCAACACTCCAACCAAGTGAGCCACACCCGCCAGGGCTATACTCATCTTACACACCAGGAGAGCTGATGGCAGGATTTGGGAATGGGAAGTGTGGAAGTGAGGAAGTGACAGGTTCAGATCTGCACGTTAGATTACTTTGTTCACAGCAGGAAGGACAACCAGGAGAAAGCTGAAACTGGATTTCGACATCAAGAAATAATGGGAGTCTTTACAAGATTAGAGGCACAGGGACTGCAGAGAAATGAAGAGAGATATAGCAGTTAGCTGCCATTTGCATTTGGGGAATGAGTCAGGGACAGGGCAGAGTCTAGGATAACTTTTTGCTGGTTCCACCTTGCAGGACTGGAGAAAGATAGTGATGTCATTTAATGTATAGCAAAGGCTGGCTGGATAACGGCAAGCAAAGACAATAAAACATTTAGGTTCTGACTGGCTAAGTCTTGAAGTGAAGAATCCAAGAGAGCTAAACTTACAACTATGGAGCTCTGCAGAGGAGTCTGGGATGGAGAAAAAGTTGGGTAGCCATCAGAAAATCAGCAGAAATTTAAAATAATGGGAATGAGTGCAACGGTCCAAAGTACTTCAGAAGAAAACTAGGAAAGACTTAGTATTTAAAATAATCCCAAAAGATGAACTAAAAAAACAAAGAGCTAGAAAAGTAAGGAAAGAAGTGGAAGGATGAAGAGCCAGAAAATCCAAAGACTGCATAAGTGCACAAGTGGTCAGAAGCATCAAATGTCAGAGAGAGATAAGTGAAAAGCAGAAAAGCTTCTATAAGAGGCATCAGATGAGAGGTCAGCTCTGCAGAGCTGCTGTTGTGGGGAAGAGAAACAGAGCTAGACTGGAGGAGGCTAAGGTGGGAATAGGCTGAGTAAGAATGGAAGGTGACAGAAAGGGGACGCCAGATGGCAACAGAGGTGTGACCTGGCTATCCAGAGGCAAACAGGAATAAACCTGGGTCAGAAAGAGATTAATTTTATCTTTGTAATAGGAAAGAACTGAAAATAAATTGTAGGAGAACCATTCTATCTATGCAATGGAATAAGATATACTCCCTAAAGATGATAGAAGGATGTCTGTAATATTAGTCACTTATAAACATACAGATATATGTCAATGATATTGTACACCAGACTGTGAACATAATCACCTGGACCCTAATTTGGGGGCTACGATGGCTATGTCATTATGTTTATCTTAGAGTGACTGGGATTACAGATAATCATGGGCTTGTTTTTTCTAATCTCTTATTTTCCAAAAGTAACCAGTTTAATATGAGCAATAACTTTATTTGAAAAAGGAATTGACCTCCAGGTAGGAAAATAGAGGCTCAATAATAGACCAGGATCCCTAGGGCAAGAGGGGGGTGGAGGCACTAATATGAGAGGGAGGTGAGCGTTTCGGTATTACAATGCCAACTGCCTGGAAAGTTAGAAATTCTCCAAACCAATAATATCTATAACATAAGTTGAAATTTTCATTGTTAAGTTGTCTATCTAGAATTTTAAAAGTTTTAAGTATGAGTATTATTAAGTGTTTGTGCAATAATTTCAAAGCACAGAAAGGAGGAAAACTAGCTATAAAGGGGTGATAGACAGGATAAGGAAGAAGAAAGAAAACAAAACAGAACTTTGAGCAGTTGGTGTATTCCAGTTAATTTTCCTAAATGTCACTGTGAAACAAGGCCACCTTAGTACCAAAACACACATTAACTTGGCCAAATGCTTGTTTTTACCGTGAATAGCTCCCATATTGTCCAGCACATCACCTTCTGAATACCTCAACTATTTTTTTTCCCCTTCAAATGGCAAAGCCACAATTAAAGGGAATGGTTTCAATGTTAAACTCTTAGTAATTCCTTTGTCCTTCCAAATTCTGGGAAAGATCACAGGTCTTGCAAGTATGTGTCCAACACTATTCCTCCTCAGTATCAGTAAACAACTTGTCTGTCTCTTAGGAAAAGGCAGCATTTTGCCACACAGATGACTCACTAAGTTGCCCAGAACGGAGAGTCCAATTATGAAATATTCAGTGTCAGTGTTCTCTTTATCCAAATGTGATGGGTACTCTTTTTCTTGTCTCTTTTTTCAACTCTAAGATGCTGGCAATAGATAAAGTACATATGACCTATTGACCTGAAAGGTGACAATTTACATTGTCTTAAAATTATTAACTACATTCAGAAAAATAGATGAGGCCAAAGATAAGCCACTATTACTATAATATTCTGTTTCTTGGAATGTGATTAAACTTTAGCATGGGTGCAACTGAGAGCTATGGCCTAGAATGGTACCTGGGTCATAGGAAGTACTCAAAAAATATTGGTTGAATGGTTGGCTGCATGGATGAATGGATGGGTGTAGGGGTAAATAATAGATGAATGAAAAAGGGAACATACGAGGGGGGACACCCCCAAAACTGGAATTATCTTCTGGAGGGCGGACCCTTGTAGTCTAGACTTCCCCTACTAGGTGAGTGTTCTAGGAACCCATCTGTATCAGTACACAGCTGCCATTGTTGTGAGAGGCTATGTTGACTTCAGTGAATTTTTTCTGAAGACTTTCTCAGTGTATTTGCCCATTTCATGACGGGTGATTTACCAGTGCACCTGCCCACACCTCACTGAGTGTTTAGCAGTTTTTGACCCAAAACAGCATGACCTTCATACCTGATCCTCTCTATTCACTGGATCCTGCCCTAAGCAACTTTTTTTTTTGCTTCCCATGATGAAAAAAATCCTCAAAAGGAAACATTTTTCCAATGTGGAACAGGTGAAACAAAAACAGCAGAGCATTAAAAGGCATCAAAATCAACGAGTTCAAAAACTGTTTTGAGCAGACAGAAAATGTCTTGATAGGTGTATTGCATCAAATGGAGAGTACTTTGAAGGTGACTGCAGTTTAAACATGCAAGAATACACAATTTTTTAATAAATAAATTCCAGGGGGGTTGGGTCTCCCTTCATGCACATGCATGCACATATACACATACTTGATGCGAGGGCCCTAACAACAGCATTACAGTCAAATACCATTGCACTCATGTAAAAAGACTATCCTTTTCATTGCTCCCTTCTGAAATTTCAAGACCTGTAAGTTGAATTTCACTGATAACCATACTGCTTCTCAAAATCACCAAGTGTGCTCTCACATCAGGGTCTTTGTAACTTTTGTTTCCTCTGCTGGAATGGTCTTCCCCTAAATCTGTGCAGGTCTCACTTCTAACTTCACTCAGGTCTCTTACTCAAGTATCCTCTCCTCAAAGTTGTCTTTTCTGATCATCTCATACAGGGAGTAGGCCCTTTCCCACCCTTATTCCCCATCCACTTGCTCTGCTCTGTTTTTCTTCATAGATCTTATTATGCTCCATAGCTATTTAGTTTATTGTTTATTTGTCTTCGCTACTAGAATATAATCTCCAGATTAAAAGGACTTTGCCATACTCACCAATGTACCCTCAGCAATCAAATCGGTGCCCAAAACAGAACTGGATGCTTACATAGTATGTTAAATGAAAATAGCTGAATTATTGCCTGCAAATAATTTTATAAATCTATTACCTCCTCTCCCAAGAAGTTTCATCCACACCAGGGACCCCTTGATTAGCTGTTCCCCAAATGTGCTACACACTTAGCACTGTGCTCATGATGTTCCCCTGGTCTTCAATGCCTTGCTCCTTCTGAAAACTCCACATCTTTTAACCAAGGAACAGCTCAGTACAGCACTTCCTCTCCTAAACTTACTCCACGGGAAAACATTACTGCTTTCTTGCCTGTACTCTCCCTGGTTCCTAATATTAATACATAACACAACTGTACTACATAACACTCTGTATTAGTTACAGGTTTATGAAGCTGATTAAAGTATCTGTTAGCATGGGCTATAATCTGCCTGCACATATAAAACGAATCTTCTTGCACAAGAAAAAATGGGAAAGGAAAAAAATAATAAAGAAAGAAATGAGTACCCTCAACTAAAGTGATACATAATCCCATTTAATCCAAAATATGGTAAAATGTAAATACCACTGTTCCCATTTCGATGGTAAAGAAACTAAGACTCAAAATAAGTGATTAACCTTTCCAAGATCATATGCTAAGATGGGGATTACAACCTAGGACTTCCTTCCGCTGCTGTTTAAGAAAAAGTATGGTGACTCCCTGCTTCCTCCCTGTGTCACCAGAAGCATGATGCTAAATGGATAGCATGCTCAACTGTTCATGAGAAACCCCGGGTTTTACTCCTACTAAAGTCAGTCCTTGATAGCTGTGACCTGACTTGGACAAACCACATAACCTTTCAAAACCGATTTCCTCCCTTATAAACCAGCAGGTACCACCTGCTCTACCTAAATCACATTTATTTGGAGACCAGCTTCAGTGGTACATGGGAAAGTGATTACAGAAAACTCTAGAGCCCCCTGCCTCATAATTTCAGAGGCCATTATGATTTCCTGTTATCAGTTTGCTCCCCACGCTGAGGCATTCCCTCACTCACAAGCACCACAATCACCATATATTTCTACTGCTTTGGAGACTTTTACTAAAGTGACTGTGAACTTCTATTCATCTGATTATCTTATCTTTCTTTACAGGCCAAATATAGATATAAATATATACACAATTTGTTGTGATAGAATTACCTGAATTTTTTTTTAAAAAATCAATCAATAAAATTAGTTTCTAGAAATGTTTCAAATGTCTATATACACATAAAATTATTTCGTAAATGCCTACACAGAATTAAATATTAGCAGAATTAAAAAATATTTAATCAGTAAGAGTAATCTAAAAGTCTTTAACTCAACTCCATAGCCAACTTCTTAACTTCAAAGACCAGTAACAGAACAGGGTTGAAGTTTTGGGTGTGCAGAAAACCACATTAACAATCATCTTCAAACCACCAGTTATTTGAAACAGCTGCAAATATGTTTCCTTAGAAAAACAGATTGGGGTTTAGGGGCTTACAAGGTGATAGCAATTTAGTTAACCATTCAAAAGGAAATTTCTATTGAACCCATTAAACTCCTAATATTTCTCCTTCGGTGGGAGGGGAGAGACATTGACACATTAGCTCAGGAGTTTATTTTGTGTACTTGAAATAGACACCCTGGTCCTCTAATGGGTGATGTTGTGATACTACATATCTAAAACACTTGAGAACATATGTCGCAAAGAAGTAAATAAAACAAACCTACAATGTCTACACAGGACCAGATTCCATTATATTTGACACTAATCAGACCACATTTCCAATGTTTTCTTTAAATTCTAGCAGTCATACTTTAAGAGAAACACTGATCATACAATGGGGGACACAGCCAGACATAACTGGCCAGATTTTAACTCATCATGAGAGGAAATATCCAACTTAAAAAATGAATGAGCATTTGATGGCATATGTCAGGGAGAACTTTCCACTAGGTCCTTTCCTTGAAACACCATTCTTAAAATAAGGCTACTGAATCTATGGTATTTATTCAAACATTAAACAAATACTTGTAAGATCCTATTATTCCCCGTTAGTACCCTAAAGAGGAAGGATATAGAGAAAAATAATTTGTACTTAAGGAGGTCACAGTCTATTCTGGTTATACCTCATCTGATCACCTCATTTATTTCATTATAAAATTCTGTGATTCCATCAACAATATCCCGACCATCTCCTCCCACCCTGAACAATCTTAGTGGTCTGCAGGAAACCAACCCACCGTAGTTTTGAACTAACATAAACAGGTTCAGTCTCCTTTACCAACTAGATTAAAAGTATTTATTCCAGCTGTGTAACCCTGGACCACACAACAATAAGAGGCTGAACTAGGTAATTCTGATATCTGATAACCTTGGTAACATTATTTGGGCTCCTAGAACATTTGATCTTGTGTCTTCCTGTTACTACACTAAGATTCTAGCTGTCCTCTGATATCACGCAGGTAAACACACAAAAAACAGCAGCTATTCAAAAATCTCAAAAAGAAGGATCATATCCTTCCACCCTCAATTCAAATATGCCTGCTGGGATATCGAATACACTGAAAAAATTTTAAATTAAAGTGGGAGGTGTGAATATTATTTCTTTACTTAGTAAAAAAAATATATAGGCATGCTTATAAAAACAGATTTTTCTAAAAATCTTTGCCTTAATAAGCAATTTCCTGTTTGAGTAAATATACTGTTAAACATATAAGAACTTGTCTAGAAACTAGCTATAAAGTCCTTATTTATATTAAGATCCAAAACAGGGGAGGAGGTAATCTCCACACAAGAAAAGATCTAAGTAGCCACTCTTAATAGAAATCTGCCATGCAACCTGAACCTGCCATTAGTGCTCAAATCCCTCTATCCTGATTCTCTAACATTCATTCATCCTGTTTCTTAATGAAAAGGGAAACACCATCGCAAGAAAAGGACCAACTGTGGACTCAGGAAGGCTGTGCTCATTTCATCTCAAACACTGGACTCAATGGGGAGTGCTCCAAATAAATCACTGACCTCTTTCCCCTCCAGGGCCCCAAGGGTGTTTACCTTTCCAGGCCAGTCTGTGGCTGCTACTGCTGGTATTGTTGCGTATCAGCATGCTAATTTTTCCCCAATGGTTGCCCTTTGTCCAGAATCCCCACAATTCTTACAAGTCCTCTCAATCACAATTCATGAGGCCAAAACTTCCATGTCCAATAATGTTCCCCTACAAGTGAACCAAACGGTGGACATGACTCAAGAAGTTATACCAAGTTTCTGCTCAGGACCTCTGTCCTTTATGCTGGGACTGATTTGGGGCACCAAAGGCAATCTGGCTTTGTAGTAAGCAAATGTACCATCAGAAATACTTGGTAAGTATCAGTATTTCTGAAAACTGCCTGTATCCAAGTCTGGTCTGGTGTTGGGTATGGTTCCTAGGTGCTCATTAATGACAAACTAATGAAAATGACAGAAAAAATAATAGCAGGGGCAGTAACAGAACTAATTTAAAAAAAACAAACAAAAAAGTAAGAAAAATGTGGTTATCTTTGTCTGAGCATGCTCTTTTGCTCTGGTGGTAAATTCTCCCCACTTCAAATTTGTCCTCAGTCAGTTTCATTAACATTAACTGTGATACTATAATAAAGAATCAGCAATTCAGAGTGAAAAAAAAATCCAAAGCAGGTAGTTGGGGACTAGGTCTGAATCTGACACCATCTGTTGACTCTGGTTAAATTATTTGGCTTTTCTTTATCTGTAAATTAAATAGCATTGCCCCATGCCTACTTTTCTAAAAGTAGGTGAAGGTAGATGAAAAATGTTCCATGAGCCTAAGATAATATTGCCATCATGCAATATTTTTTTGAGTTCTTCCTTCCTTCTGTTCATTCAATTATGTGTGCACTTAAGCCCTACTCAGCACCTGATATACATCTGCCAAACACTGTACCGTGGTTGGATGCATCCACAAGAATGAGACATGGCCACAAATAAAGGCATCACCAATAGCCTAAATGGGGTTATGGATAAGTAAGAAAGCAATTATAACACAGTGTGGAAGGAATAATGGTGTGGTAGAAATAGGGATAGAGGGATGACTGGAAGCTCTGTGAACAAGAGGACTAGAAAACCAGAGCAAGTAGACAAGGTGGTAAGGGAACTCTTACAGAAGAAACACCTGAGGTAAGTCATGAGACAGATGTCTGTGGCCCTACCATTTGCAAATTGCTAATACATACACCTGTGCAAATCTTATATTTGACTAATTATAACTCAATGACTTTTTTCTATTACCATAACAACATGAAATGTGTGCACTAGAATGTTTCACTTACACCAATGAAGTATTATGTATAACGTGGTAGATACCCAGTCTATTTATTCTGAATCTAAGAAATTCTTTATATATCAGAGAGGTGCCTTCGAAACCGTAGGAACTATCTCATACTAGACCTGTAACTTCTTTTAGGTTGAATAGTCCTTATTCTCTCATTTTACTAGTTGAAACTATCTTATGTTACCAAGCATAAAAGTGTGTTTGATATTTGACTAACATTCTGAATGTATATCTAAGACTAATTGGGAAACATGAGAAGTTCATATCGCCAGTTAATTTTCTAATCAGCACAAAATTTACTGCTTCTTAAAATCAAGCCATCAAACACCGTAAATCCGGACACACTCAAGTAAGGATCATTCACAAATATGATCATATTTGCATTTTAAGCATAGTGACAAAAGGCCCTCTATCTCTACTTTTCTGTCTTCTAACTTCTTTTTAAAAGTCAAAGGTGGATATTCCTGTATTTTCTTTCCTTTACAATTAAGCATTTGATTAAAAGAATAAGCCTAAAAAATCTGTAATATATACTTCCTACCTGTTTAACTCTTCCTAGGAAATTATCACTGATTTAGAACTACACCTATTATGATTGGTTTTTAGCAATATTTACAATTAAAAATTTCCAGAATTAGAAACAGTAAAGAAACTGCCCTGGCCAGTGCAGCCCAGCAGGTTGAGCATTGTCCCGCAAACCGAAAAACTGCTCATTCAATTCCCGGTCAGGGCACGTGCCTGGGTTGCAGGTTCAGTTCCCTGGGGCATGTGCAGAAGACAGCCAGGCGATGTTTCTCTCTCACATCGATGTTTCTCACCCTCTTTCTCCTTCCCTTCCCCTCTCTCTAAATAAAAAGTAAAATACTTAAAAAATAATAAACTATTTAATTATCATTTTATTTGAAAATCTATCACTTTGTTAGTATGTTTCTGTGATATTTCAATGAATATCTTTATTTTTAAAAACAGTAATTTTAACAGTTACTTCATTGACAATTCCTTTGAGTAGGTTATATCTTGTATAAAACCTGAATTTCAATTTCAATATATGGGAGGTCATGTGGCTTTTAGTATATTATTCCCATAAAATACATTTTTTCTTTCCAATTCTATCTTCTAACATACTTTCCTCCAGAGCTATATTTTGCCAGAGGGCTTTTCTGTCTCTCTGGTTTTGGTCTCATCTTCAATTCTGTTTTCTTCACTCTGGTAATTTTGGCATTCCCTTGATCTCCGTCATCTCTGTTGCAAATGTACTCTCGTATAACTCTACATACATGTTACATTTTTTTTTCTCAACAGCATGAATCCTTCAATAAAATAAGCAGGTGGTATTAAATATATTTAATATGCTTCATTAAAAGAAACAACAGCTAAAAACATATGCACTAAAGGTTACTAACCAATTCTTTCAGTGTTTGAATACTACAATGCAACTGACAACCAGTAAACAACATCTAAGGTATCTTGGCAGTTAAGTAAAAACATCTTTCAAGAAACCATTGGTCAGCTTTCATTACTGAAATTTGTGGGGTGATTCTGCAGCTAACATTTTAATACACATCCAGCTGATCTGATATGTTTTCTTGGTTCAAATGTGGTATCTAAACAGCATGTTTATCTATTCTGCTGCCTACATAAAATGTAACCTACACTAATCTATTCAAAGTAAGACTGACATGTTTTTTGAGGAATACATCCTTTTTAAAGGTGCTGTTTTCAGAAACTAGTACCTATTTCACTTTAAAGTAATCAGTATTCAACCTGAGCACTTTACTTGACATTTTTAAAATATTTTTTTTGCTTAAGTGAATAGTGTTTTAAAATTTGTATACAAATGCAAGCATTTATGAACTAATATTAGAATGGTATTTTACTCTGAAAAAATTTAAGCCAAAAATGAACACTGTAGGTTTCCTATTTCCATTAAAGAGGTACGCAGTAATTTCAGAGAGAAACATATTTCTCTCTCTCTCTCCTCCTTTCCCTTTCTCACACACACACATTAATATTATGAAACTACTATCACTAGAGTACATGAGTTAGTTGTTTATCCAAGAAGGGTAATGAGCTAAGATCTACCTTCTTTGGCCAAGTTCTCCTCTGTAATAATAGCATCCATTTATTTAAGAGCTAACCAACATTTAGAGTGCTATGTTTATTCAAGGAGTTTTTCCCTTTGCAAATCTAACCCGCCTGTACAAGAATAAAATCCGTAATCAGGCAATTGTTGATTCTATGCTCTACTCAACTGAGATAGGCAGTGCAAACAACTGGAGTATTGTTACGGGGCAAGATTATCAGCAATGTGGTTAATTGAAAATTAACAGTGGGACTTTCTACTTAGTGCCAAACGTAGTTATTTGAAGTAGTCACCTTCAACAGCCCAAGAAAGAAAGTCAATTCCTAATTATCTAAAAGTAACAATTATCTAAGCAAATAGTACTTTCCACTTTTATTGACATAATTAAATCAAATGAGATTTTTTTATTCTTTTCATAACATTTTCTCTAGTATATCATTTAGATGTAATCAAACAAGAAATGTTTTTAAACCAAAAACATTTACCAGATTCTTAATACAGAAAGTAAAGAAAGATGCACTTCAAGTTTATATGCAGAAAGAGCTACACAGCATAGTTTTGAGAACCTACTATGTGCTGGGCACTATGCTGGACACCCAACTATACAAAGATGAACACAACTTGGTTCTTGCCCTCAAGGAGAGCATCTTTCAGCTGAGCTTGCTGATTCATCACTCTTGTGTGCTACAGAAAAATACTGTCTATTTAAATACTTGACTAAAACTTTGCCCTGTGTGAATTCTTCCTTGGTTTACCTGTCCTCTGTGACTCCAAGGCACATAGATCAGCATTTATCACATTTATTCATTCATTCACCAAGCAATTATTAGGTACCTCCCTTTTAAGTGCCAGGCATGATGGCCAAAGCTGAGTCTGTAAGGACAAACAGGACAAAACCTACCCCTTGGGAAGATCCCAGTACGACTCTAACAAGATAGCTACCACCCACTGCATATAGCAGAGTTCCCTTGAAAACAATGGCTTATGCATCTTTTATCACCAGCGCCTGGCATCTTGAAGGAGCTAAATATGTTAATTCTGTACCTGATGAAAAGATCTTTAGACGGGAAACCAGAAAACCATGTTTTAACCAGAGTATGTCACTGAGATACTCTGGGCCTCACTTTTTTCCTCAAAACAGTGAGGTGGCTGTCATTCCCCCATGTCTTTTCATGGTCTACTAGTATAGGAGTGAATATTCTCATGTTAAGTGGGAAGGGTAAACATATTTAACCACCTTGGGATGTGCTTTAAACAATTTAAAACCCATCTAAGATATGATTAGTTCAATGACTAGGCCTATGCTGAAATCACATCTTGAAACATTATTGTAACCATTATTCTGGAATTTACTTTTTGAGGTTGATATATTGAGTTCTTTTCTTGTCTCCCCTTACCCGGAGATGTATAATTTGGGTCTGCTGTATTCTTTCAAAGGAAGAATTGGCAGGGTGGTTGCTGTTACTTAGGATAAGTGTATAATCTCTTTGACTTTCTCTTGTTGGGCAAACTGCCCAGTGAATATCAATTTTTTTTAGAGCTACAAATATGGTTTTAATAGATTCACAGATTTCAAATGATTAAAATTCAGAGCATGTCTCTCCCAGGGTGAGCAGATAATTCACAACAATCCTCGCAGATTCAAAGGAGATGACAATGGATCAATCTGTATGTGAATAAGTTGACACAGTGGTTTACTGCTCCTCCTATCTCTACAGTCAACCCCCACCTCCGCAACACACACACTTTTCTCATGAAGAAAAATGCTTCAGTCCATGGGAGTTCAAATTAGTCATAATATCCACGTTAGGGACTGAGGAAAGCTTACTGTAAATCAGCCACTCAGAAACCACATTTGACATATTTTGGTTACAGTATAACTATAAGTTGCATAATATTGTACCTATTGATTGGAGCTTGAGATTATAATGGAAAGTAATTGCCATACATTGAAAGTGACCAACCGCAAGATAGAAAATTGCTCCTGAATAGCCCACAAAGGAAATCATTTTTCTTATCATCTAAAACTCTTATCCTCTAGATAGTATATTCTATCACACCCTTAAGGCTGTATTTTGCCCTAAAAGTGCTAAGGTATCTTAACCTCCAATCACCAAACTATTCAACTTTCTCTGACCAAGAGAAAAGTTCTAGCAGAGTAAACTGAAATCTTTCTTTATTCAAACAGTACTGTCTATACAAAAGTGAAGCAAAAGAACAAATCTGAACATCTCACTGGATGACAACTTCCAAATGATCAGAGGATATTGTAACAGCTATGAATTCATATTGGAATCTGCCTCTCTGTTGTTTTTCTGTCCCTGTCCTTTACCTTTTAAAAGATAATAATATATTGAGGGAATTATTGTATGTCAGATACTGTGCAATGCATTCATTTGCAATGTGTACCTTCCATCTACCTGCACAAATAGAGAACTTACTCTTCTCTACCACTCTTAAAGATCATTGCTAGATATATTTATTTGGAAACATGAACATCCAGGAAGGAAAGAAGTAAGACACCACGAAGAAATAATTAAGATCAGTTCACCCACTTCTAAGAAGCAAAGGGTGACCGACCTCGAACTGCAGCTTCGAGCTGATGGTTGACACTTGGATATTTCGTCCACTCTGCATGACTCATGCTAGTAGTGACCTGAACATTTTTGGACCATGATGCTAATAAAAATACATACCTACAATAAAATGAACACATATAATTGTGTAACTCAACTGCTTTTGTTAAAAGTTGGTTTCTGAAACAGATTCTTCTGTCATATAAATACTGAAGATATGCATAATGTTTAGATCCCACTGGGGACTACTTTTTAGTTTTCCTTATACTCATCTCTATATTTTCACTAATCTTTCAGATTTCACAACTTAACAGAAACATTAACTGTAACAATTGGGGTTCCTGGGTCCATTGGAAAAATGAAATGAGGATTTGGGTCTGCTTTCAAAGATCTGAAAGTTGTGGGTCACAGTGTGACAGAATTCTGCTAAATAACTGTTTTTGAGAAGAATACGAAGAGTAGCTGAACAGTTAACTTTTCCCCATTCCAAAATCAAGGTTAGGGGATATAATTGAGATAATGCCTACAAATGTTCTGTGCTTCCATGAAGATAAAGCAAGGGGCCTGTGTCCATGAAAGGGAAATGCATTACCATATCCAGATCACTCTGACCCTAGTGGTGAATACCCAATTTTCCTCCTGGTATGCTAAAATTATTGAGGAAAATACCAATAGTCCTTACAAATATCCAAGTGGGTATAAAGGCGCATTTAAATTCATCTAAGAAGCACACAGTAACAAATGAGGGATTAGAACAGCAAAAACTTCAGAGTCTCTGGGCTTTTAGACCCATACTGAAAACAATGTATCAATTCCTAGAATGGGCTACACTGTCTGTACTAGTAAAAATCCTTCCTGTCTCACCTCCTGCTCAAGCCACATCAACCAATTTCCCACTTTGCAGCTAATTAGCTTTTTTACTCTTTAGTTTGCCCTGTGTGTCTCATGCTTCTTGAAAAATTAGAAGATACATACATACACGAGTCAGAAGTGTGGGAAATTAATGCTCAGAGGGCCAAACGAAAATGAGAATCAATGGGTAAATATATCCCCCTTTTATATTTGGGGAGACATATTCATGAGGTGTCCTAGAAGGACCCAATGAGAATAAGCACCCATTAGTAGTAGTACTGGTCCCCTCTGTAATTCATCTTTGTATTGGCTTCCCCTGGTCCTTAATTCCTGCTCTGGGATCCACCCAAACAATGTACCTTCATGCAAGTCACTGTCTCAGAATCTGTTTTCAAGACCTACATTAAGTCAGCTCCTCCAAAAATCCTAACATATTAAAATAAAATGATAAAATAATATCTGACATATCAAAATGAAGGAGGAGATCAGATAGTGACATAATTCACAATAAAAAGGGAAAGATAAATAATAGGAAACTAGGAAAGTTCAGGGAGGCTAGATCTTCCCATCCAAAAGAATGGAGAGTTCACAGGGAAGCCATACTCAGACAAATTCGCAAGAGTACAACTTATAGTCCTTTACATAAAACCAGGGCTTCTATCTGACAGAGAATCAGACTATACCTCAGAGCTTCTCAGAAGCTCTGTTAATATGCACCAAACCCAGTTAGAAACAGGACATGTTGTCTCAGATTATCTTCTCAGCTCTTTGAAACCTGCTTCCTAGCAGATCTTAGAACAGGCTCTATTAAGCAAGTAGAGAAGAGCAGTCAGACCACAGTTAGTTACCTCTTTAACCCAGAAGGAGTCCTGTCCCTCCATATACCTGGCTCCAGTCAACAGATCTCCTGATTTAAATACTGGTTTTACAAGCACTGTCCTGAATGGCTTCCAGAAAACAGACCCAAACAGATTTATCTGCATAGTTCAACAATGACTGAAAATCCAAGTTGCATGATTCAGAAGAGAGCCAAGCGTAACAGTGAAAATGTATCCTCACACATATTGAGGTTGTTTTACGCCACAGTTTTTCTCATTAAGCAAACTGAACAAATCACTCATAGGTGATTGGTCTGAAATCTTTTACTGGTTACTGATTCACAAAACCACAGAAATAATATATATTTTGCTAACAGCCAGGCATGTTGCTATGGCATCACAGGTAATCACTGTTGAAATGGAGATCTGAGATGCACCTGTAACTATGAGAAAAAAAATCTTTAAAATAATATATACAAATATCTGACTTGTCAATTTGGAAATGTTTAACATCGATATAGACCAGTAATAAAAAAAAATCTAATCGTTCAGGGCAAAATGAAATCACAATTAAGATTTTACTATACACATTCATAAGTGCTCTGTGTATAATCCTAAAAGGACAGTGTTCTAAATCCATTCTCTAGATGAGATTAAGAAGCACCAACAAATACCAGTCATCAGACACCATTCATAAAAGTAAATCAAGAGGGAATTTCCTATGACGTCTTTTTCCGCAATTCCTTAGTTAAATTATTGAACACCATGTTAAATTCCATTACAGATTAAAAGAATGTCATGAAACAGTTAAGCAACCTGAGACGAAAATCAGTAACATGCATACCTTTAATTTTATTTCCCAAAAGCAAAGTTTTCATTTTTGGACATAGAGAAATCAACTTCACTCTGACTGGTGTGGCTCAGTGGGTTGGGTGTCATCCCTCAAACTGAAAGGTCACTGGTCTGATTCCTGGTCAGGGCACACGCCTGGGTTGTGGGCCAGGTCCCCGGTTGGGGGTGTGCGAGAAGCAACCAATCAATGTCTCTCTTGCACATCTATGTTTCTCTCTCCCTCACTCCCCTCTCTCTAGGAATAAATAAATAAAATCTAAAATAAAGAGAGAGAGAAGAAAAATAAAACCAACTTTATGGAGTCAGAAAGATGGGGATAAGAAAGTAGGGAGAGTAAATAATAAGAGCAAAAAATACCAAGCAAAAGTACTGAATCAAATATTAAATAATGACACTAACAAATTTCCTTTGCTCTAGAATTGTTTCATTTTTTAAAAGTGTTTCTTCATTCTGCTCTCTGAGAGAAGTGCTTTCTATTTCATACAGAAGACAACGAATGTTCCTTGCATGTGTTAGACATGGACTTATATGACTAACAGTTCTAAACAAAATTCTTTTGCACATCAAAGAAAAAGACTATTTATTCAAGAAATTCCTAATGGCTTCATTTATAAGTAAAATTTTCTCTTTATTTAAGACCTACATGCACAACAGAGTAGAGCTGAAAACAGCAGGTAGCTCTCATAATGAACTTTGCACAGTTTTGACAAAATAATATCTGAACGTAGTTCTTTCTTCTGGGGTCAGCAAATGAGTGGTTCAGAAAGAATAAACTATCCCAGGCAGGAAACATTCTGAGTTAAAAAAAAACAAAAACCTACCACACAACTGACACAACTGGAGGGGAAGAAGAGGGCCATTCTTACAGTCTTGCTAATTAAAATTTCCAGTTCTTATGGTCCTCTACATACACAAATCCCAGTATGAAAGGCCTGCAGGATCAGGCCTGTACCAAGACAAAGTATACCATCATCACATTAATTGTATTATTACTTCATAATGCTAACCAGCCAGGTTTATATAGACGAGATTAAATAACATGATAATGTTATAAACAATGCTCATTTCATCAGTGTACCAAATAAGTCTGATTCATATCGGTGACCGTTCTTCTAATTAATTTATGCATCCACATACTTCAATTTACACAGACAGACACCTACACTGGGGTGGGGATAGCTATTTTTTTTAATGTCTTGAACTTTGAGACAGGTTCATGTTTAGACTTCCCAATGTTGCTGTTTTAGTTCCCCTACACTTCAAAAATAAAGTGACTGTTAAAATACCTTACATTAAAGTTGAAGCAAGCAGAAAGAAAATATTTTATCAAACTCAGTACCTACCTCCCCCTGCCAACATTTATATGTTTAATTTTAGTAGAGCTGCACTCAAACTGACAACCAGATCTGTCCGTTCCAAAGTTGTGACCTTCTTCTTACCAATGTTCCCCTCAAAGCCTTTTGGACATGTAAGTTCATCTCATTACAGCACCAATCTTAAATTTCTATATTTGTTTTAATGCAATTTCTAGTGATATAGGGCAGGGGGGCCTCCAAATTCTAACATATTATTTCTATTAACATAAGGATTTCTTTTTAAAAGAATACTCCATGATGCTGGTTTACAACAGCAAGAACCACCAGTCAGGAGTTTTAGATGGAAAAACTCCATAGAGGGAGGACAATTCAATTTATCTCAATTCCTCAACCAGAAAGATAAAAACAACATCTCTGTTAAATGCAGACACACTTACAATAAACCATCAATGACATCACAATAATGCCAGTACGCTCTGAAAACCCTTAAAAAATAGCCACATAAAGGAATATCCTTGTAGCAAGATTATTCCAGTTTAGTTATTTTACAACTTCTATGGATAGCTTCAGTGTGGGAATAAGGATGTCTATTTACTTATTTAATCAGGCAAACAAAAAGGTTTTCATTTGTCTTTGATATAAAACTTTTATTTATGTATTTGATCAATGTTTATTTGCAGGACCTTAATACGATAACAGATGTCAGCTACATTATCTGTTTTTGATTATAAACTCCTAGAGGGCAGAGACCCTGTCTACTCAGCTCACTTTTTATAGGATGCAAACACAGTACCATACCCAAAAAGGCACTTAAAGATGGTTTATACATTAACAATGATTTTGAAGAGGCTTGGCCTGCTTCTAGGCTCCATCAGACTCCACTGGCACATACTGAACACTGAAGAGTAACACTTGTATATTCTTTGGTAATTTCATTCTTCAGATGTCAGTAACAGCAATTTTCTTTTGAAACAGGGACTATGTAGATGGAACTACTTGCACTTCTTAATGTTGAAGAATTAGCTTTTTGCCCAAAACCTAAATTCTACACTAACACTTGAAGATAAAAGATTAAAAAAAAGCCATACCCAAACATTTCATTTCTTAGCATTAGCATGAAGTTAGTACATTTCCTGCATTAGGCAGAAGGATCTGTTGTTTTCATGGGGGAACCTGTTAAGATCACTACTGTGGTACTTAAAAATGTAGCCTCTTTGCATTCTTTTATTTGTGTCCACTACAATCATATAAACAAAGGACACACTGAGTTAAATAATTTCCTGTGACAAGAAGAAATTTAGAACATTGATATATACTTGTAAACTCTAAAGAAATAAAAACCAGTAAGCAATATCTTAAGGGCTTTGCCACATCAATACAAAACAATACTGAGTCTAAAGAAAAATCTAATGAAATCTCAAAAATTGAGATTCCATTAACTACCATAACAGAAGATTTTTTTTCTTCCTTTTTTGGGTGGAGGTAGGTGGACTATGTGTTCTCAATGTAAATTATTCATTATGACTAACTCCAATAAAATTTTCAAATAGAACATCACTATTCTTATAAACATAAAAATATGAATTTATATGTAATAAGATATACATTATATGTATATATACAAAATCCACATACATGCAAACACATAATTCTATTCAAGCCAAGAATTAAAATACTTCTTGTCGTCCTACCTTTTCTTCCTCCTTCTATGAAGCTTCTATGAAGCTGCTAGGTCTTAGGAACTTAGATAAAGTAGAAATAAGCATTTTATTAAACATTGCTTATATTAATACTGACAGTTCCCAATATTCTTAGGCTAAAAGCTTAGGTTAAACTGGCAATCTCAAATATAAATAATACTCTCTTGTAAAAAGTGGTGCTGGGAGAGAATGCAGAATGTATTTAAATTCTCAAGTCACTCAACCACAGTTTATTTAATTCATAATGTACCTGAAATGTAGAACTCAGGGTACAAAAGCTAGTAATTGAATGCTACTTAAGCAGAGAAAATAATGGTATCAACAGTGTAAGAATATAAAATGTCCTGAAAAAAGGTCCTGTAGGGGCGTACAGTCCATGCCCCACCAAAAAAAAATCTTAAGTTCATTAAACTACTTTTTAACTGTAAGCATTTGTTCATATACTTGCAAAAGAAAACTTCAAGCAACTACTTAGTGTACTATCATTGTCTTGTTTTGAGAAACAAATGAATGCCCTGCAGAATGCAGTGATTTCTTCCAAGTAAAGGAAAAAAACACAAAGGTATCTTGTCCAAAATTTTCTATGTTCACCTTGGACTCCTTATCCTTGAGGGGGGTAGATTATAAAACTATTTAAAGGTAAATAATATTCAAATAGTCAAGATTTATGAAATTTTCAGGAAAAAATTTCTTCCTAACTTTTATCTGCTTAACTGACAGAAGCTAAAAAAATGTATATAGTAACAATAATGCAATTCACTATTCGCTACATGCTAGGCACAGTGCCTTATACTCACAGATAATATATATCCTTCATCCCTCCAACAATACCAAAGAGATAAGACATAAAAAAATCAAGTCTTCCTACTTCGATTTCATTAATTAAAATAAAACAAAGATCAAAACACACAGAAGTAATATCCTAACTATTGGTTACTCTATTAGACTTCATGCCAGTTTAGATCAGAGTAAAAAAGAGGGTAGTGACTTGGAGCCATAAATATTTGGCTTTCACCAATAACAATTCCATTTAAGAGTCCAGAGAAAAGGATAATTTAGTGAGCATTCTGAATTCCTTTTTAAAAAAACTAATGAAGGTTCATTCACATTCCTTAGTAAAATCCACTAATTGTCACACAAGTTTATATAAAAATGCAACCTAAGTTTTTTAAGTTCACATTTTAAGTAACTTTGGATATTAATCTTTTAACTAGTAATAGGAAAACAAAGACTACAAATGAAAACAGAATTGCAATTCATGTATATGGGTGATGGAGAATGAAAATTGGCTGTAAAATTGAATACAAGATGTCTGTCCAGAAAGTATCCACCCAGGTACTAGGGAAAGATAGAGACCATTTATTGAAGAGGATACAAGATACAAGAAACAATGTACACAGGATAATGACGCCCCAGTCCCCTTCAAAGTAGGCACCTTGGGACCTCACACAATTCTCCCAGCATCTCTTTCACTGTTCAAGATATTCTGTAAAATCCTTTGTTGGAATCTGCATCAGCTGTCCCATCGTATTTTCCTAAATCTCATCAAGTGTCTGAAATCTCTTCCCTTTCAAAGGTGATTTTTTGGGGAAAATCCAAAGTCATAGGGTGCCAAATCAGGGCTGTAGGGGGGCCCAGTCACCTGGGTGATTTGATGTTTCACCAAAAAACTGTGGAGGAGACGTGATCCATGAGTGGGTGTGTTGTTATGATAAAGCTGTCAATCACCAGTTGCCCATAACTGCGGCCATTTTTGTCATATTGCATCTTTCAACCAATGAGGAATATGGAGGTAGTTACTCCTTATTAATTGTTTGGCCTGGAAGGGCGTACTTGTGATGGACAATACTTTCCCAATCAAAACAAAAAAACAAACACAGTTAACATGGTCTTGATCTTGCTGCGACTTTGCCACAACTCCTTCAGGCATGGAGACCCAGGCAACTTCCACTGGGACAACTGGGCCTTCATTTCCAGATCATAGCCGTAGACTCACGATTCATCTCCAGTTAGAACCTTGAGGAAATCTGGTTCATTGGTAGCAGTGTGAATCAAGTGATTAGTAACTACAGCACAATGTTCCTTCTGCTCTGGTAGCAGAAGCTGCGGAATGAATTTTGCCACATGTTTTATGCCAAAATCTTGCATCACAATCTCAGACATAGTTGTTTTTGGAATCCCCAGATCAGCTTCTACTCTCACACTGTCAGACACCAATTTTTGTTGATTGCAGCCCATAAACGTTCAACATTCTCAGGAAGTCTGCTTGTTGCAGGCCTTCCAGAATGTGGATCACTTCCAACAGATTCTTGACCATCTTTTGAAGTATTTGTGCCACACTTTTATTTGTGCTACACTCATTGAATCATCCCCGAAAGCCTTCTGACATCATCTGAATAGTTTCCACAGAGGAATGTTCAAGCCTAAAGCAAAAACTGATGCAGATTAGTTGCTCTACATGCTCAGTCATTTTGAATGTGATGGCCACACAGTACATTTGCTCCTTCAACAGAGTCTACCTCCCCCACTGACTAGTAAAGTGAAGCTGCCATTATTCACACGTGCACATTCCAGTCCACTCTCTTTGGCTGCCAATTTACATCGATGTCACAAAAACCACTCTTGTCATATTAACAATGGCTGGACTTATTCTGGACAGACCTTGCAAAAGGATAGAAATAAACAAGTAAGGGTAAGGAAAGGAAAAAAGAAAATAGAGAAGGCAAAGCAAAAGGAGAAGGAGAAAAGGAGAAACACAACAGGAAAAAAGAGAAAGGCCGGGAGGTAGAGAAAGGACTGACCAAGGAAAGTAAGATCAGGTTTGCAGTAAAATGGCTCTTGTCCAAGGTCTGCCAGAGCTCTGGACCATTGCTTCTCTCTGACAGAGGGATTACCTCTCCTGTGGTTTTTAAAAAATGCTTTCCGTACCTAAACAGTCTCATTTTATTTTTCAAATTCCCATGTTTATTTTTAAATAAAAGTTCAAGTTTGAAAACTCTGCTTATGTGTAAAAGGAATGACTTATTTTAGAAATGTACTTTGGAACCTACACACCATACTCCGTTTAATGCTCAAAACCTCAGAGATGTCCCGACATTCCAAACCTGACAGTCTTTCCTTTGTAAAGAAATTAGGGCTGCCCTGTTCCACAGCGCCTGAAAATTACATCTGAGATCAGTCTTCACTGATTGTGCAAAGCCTTAAAAATATGTTCATTTGCATGAGCAGTAATCTATCACCAGAAATATTTGTTCTTATTCTCGAGAAAACTACAAAGATGTGTCCAAGTGTCAGATGCTCCCAAAAGGACATCCCAAGTTGGTTGTCAGAAATTGTCCCCTAGCCTGGAGTACGTATGCAGAGCAACAGCACCAAATATTGTACTCAAAGCCAGATTCTATAGAAAGGTAAGCTGTCCATCAGTTAAGCCTGGCTCAGTAGGCTAAGAATCCCACCCACCCTGCCTTGATCTGATGGCTTCTTTCTACCAATCCACCTACCCATTCTCTTTGTGCTCCAATAAACCACTTGATCCTTAGTAGAACCCCTCAATACCATAAGAATTCTTTTATATAAAAATTAATTAAATAATGTACCACTTTCAATATATTGATCCTACAAACTGTAACTCTGTGAAGTGGTTCAACACAATGTCATCACTACACTGCAACTTGTTTCATTTACAGTATCTGTTTCACTTCTACTCATGAGCTAATATAATTCAATTTTTTTTAACTGCACACAGGCTGCTAGACACATGTGCATGGCAAATGGAATCTGAACTTAGCTTAACAGCCTCATTTATTCCTGATGGTTTAAATTATTTCATCACAATTAATGACACCCCCTCAGCTTCCTGTGCAGCACTGCCAGATGTTCAGAGACCACAAAGCCACTCTCTTCTTTGACGGCTGGTGACAAGTCGTCCTCTGAAGGACGTTCCCTAGGTACACGGGCCGGATGACACCTCCATTGCTTAGCACCTCTCTGCCTCCCACAGTAACCATGTTGAGGAAAAAGAGGATGGCATGAGAAACCAGCAAATGCATTAACAAGGGCAAATTATGTGAAGTGATCTAAACTCAGAGGAACTTGGCTCCTGCCACAGGAGTTCCTAACCTTGTTGTTTTATGAAAGAATTCTTCACCTCCACCTTCCCAGCCACTGGCACCCACTAAGGTGCTTCGTAAGGCGTCTGTCCTTGGGGAATGTCAAAGGACAATAAAAATATAAACCTCTCCACAGGGATCCTTTTTGAATTTGGTTAGTTTTGTTTTGGGAGTGTTGTTTTTTTTAATTTACCACATTAATCTTGATCATTGTGTTTTTGATAGTGAATAGTTTGAATAGTTTATCACTGTCTACATTTTCAACTATAATTTTCCTCTATTATTCAGTAGACACTTCCAATAGCAAGATGTTTATCACAAGTTGCCAAAATGGTGTACAACAGTTTTACCCCATTTTCCTTTTCATGCTTTCCTGAGCTATAATCGGTGTACAAAAAGTTGCACACATTTCATGTATTCATCTTGATGAATCTCAATTACCTCTTTTTCTTAGGCTTAGTAGGATTTAGTCTTTTCAGGAGCTGTTGGCTTTTTGTTTTTCTTCCTATTAGGTTTTGTTTGCTGTTATTTGTTAATTTTTTTAAGAACATACTGAAAATCAGACTTTGCACTTCTCCTTTATTTATTCTAAAATGGGCAAAGCCATTTACTCTTTCCTTAACAAAAATTTCTTTCCCGAGTGTAGAAATTCAAAAATAGTACCTTATATTTGTCATTTTGAATTTCACCAAAAAATGAAAAATAAATTTGCATAATCACAGGTAGCTAAGACGGTTGCAGAAATAAACACACTAGAACTTTTATGGTAAGAATCCAATACTATAGCTCTAATTTGGAAAACATTTCCATCAACTAGTGAACATGTGGCAGACATTTTATGGATTATTTTTTAAAAGTTAAAAAAAAATAAAAATGCTGATCTTATTCAGGGAATAAGGGGCCTTTTCGTTTGCCAAAAAGTGTAATAGGAAAACTGAAAGGCCACCTGTGTCAGCCCACCCTATAGTATGAACATGAGCTATAAGAACATTTTGGAAAATATTTTTAAACTGAGATGAGAAAAAAAATCAATATCAATAGAGATTCCAAGCAGATACAAAAGGCTTCTGTGCATGGTCGTGATTATGTGTGTGGCCTGCACAGACTAATTTCAGATGCCTCCAAAACTCAGTGTACTTTCTCTTTTATAAGCTATTTGGGATTAAAACTAGGATTTCATCCATTTCAACTTTGACAATGGATACAAACACAAGGTAAGATAATCAAGCCAAACAAGTTGAATTTTCCCCCTCACAGATGGCTGTTTTAATCTTAAATGACTACTGAATTTTACCAGACATGCTACACTTAATATTTTGACAGTTGTTTATTAAAATTACTTTGCTAAGAAGTTCTATGAAACAAACAGTCTAGTTTTTATCAGAATTGAGGGATCAGAGAAAACTTGTGTTGATGGCATACTTGCAGCAAGCAGACAATAGGAAACCCTTAGTACTCCCGGACTTGCATCACATTTTCCGTGGACCATAACTAAAATGAAATATTCAATTACTGAGAGGTAGATAAGTGAAATAAACAACTAATTTCATAGTGAAGTTGGGAGAGACTCATATGGACCTCATTCTGTTGTCTCCAAACACTTTATCGAAGGGGAAAAGGGAGCTGAAAAAACTTTAAACTCTCATGTAGGGATGTATTGCTTGTGTGTCCCTGGCAGATGTGGAAAGGAGATGAAATGGGCAAGGGAGAATCAAATATCCCATCGCTGCAGGTTTGCTGAGGGAAAGAGCACTGCAAAGATCTCACATCTGGCAATCATTTGTCAATAGCTGGAAAGAGAACAGCAGGAAACTTTCTGGCTCTTGGAGAAGATGAAAAGACAAAAACCATGTGTCACACACACACACACACACACACACTGTAATGGGGTACGATGACTACTACACTTATTTTGCACCCCTCCTTATCCCCACTAAATTTAATGATCTTCAGATATACTCTATTCCATGGTCAAAAACATGCACTCACTTGACTTGTTAAAGCTGCAGTGTACGTACATTTTTCAAATAAACCCCAGGGCTGATGTTAGAAAATCAAAATCAGTCAAGCATAGACCGCCTGGTACTTTGGGCAGGAATCCTTGTGGTTTAGTCAATAAACAGAATCTGAATGAAAGACACCACAGTAACTAGACAGTAACGTTTTGAACAGTTCTTAACCTGAAGGGGGCTGGGGAAGGCGGGTGCACTAGTGACCATGGACATAAGTCTACCAGTCCATCTGCATCACTCACTCTACCTGTGACATGACTGTGTTTAGCACAAGGTCATCTATTATTTCTAACACACACTAAAAAAAAGTGAACTTATATTTGAGGGAGGTTGGGAATGAATTTGGGGAGGAAACTGTTGGGTTTTAAAAAAATAATTATACCTATTTAATAGGGCGGGAAGAGAAAATCTCAGATTCTGTTCAGTCCACACTGGTGATAACAATATAAAAAATTTGCTAACTTCATTGTGAATTAATAAAAATGACCAGGTTTGCCTCAGTCAGTTTATCAGGTAATAAAAAACTTTTCAAGATACCCCACGCAAAATTAACTTGTCCAAAAATCAAAAGAATTTAAATCTGTTCATGTGATCTACAGACTTCCATGGAAGCTCTTGGTTCACCCTTATGCTGCATTTAACTAGCAGCAGCCGCCAAGCTTGTCCCTGTGATTCCGTAAGTGAATGCTGCAGGTTGTTTAATAACCTGGCAAATTCACAGTAGCTTGTCAAATTATTACAGGAACAGTGTCATCACTAAACAAGCCTGATCACGGTTAATTACAATGCAGACTAGAGAGCAGCCACAATTGTTCATTAATTACAGGAAGCACCTCATTTAAATTTTATGGAAATTTACACTTGCATCCCGGTATGTCTGGAAAAAAAAAAGTGATCCTTCATGCATTCACAGAAGAAAGGAGTCTGTGGTTTATGAAACATCACAGTAAATTGGATCTAATCTGGTACTGAAATATTGGTTCACTATTTACTCTAATTTTCTAAGCACATTAGTGGTGAAAAATATCAAGTCAAACCCCACATCTTGAATTCCCAACCAAGAAAGGAAATGAGCTGGGCCTACAGTAACAACTTAATACATGATAAGGCTCCATTAAGACTAAAAAGTAACTTTTCTCTGATTAAAAATAAAATATTTAATAGCAATTAAGAGAGTATAAATCAGAATAACCATTTCTTATAAAATAATTACATAAGAACACAATTTTTAGCTACTATATCTCAGTTAACTTAACATCCCCAGGTGAAGAAAGTAGTTTCATATCTACTTCAAAAGCCACTGAGGAAAATAAAGTTAGTGAATCAAAGTCTTGATTTCCAGCTTCTTTTCTAAATCAAGCATATTAACACAAAAAAAGTGCAGATGTCCCTGCAAAAGTCCAGTCAGACACAGACTTCAAGGATTATAATCATTAAAAACCAAAGGAATATTCATGAAAGAGTGTCAGGAATCTTGGGATTATTAAACAATAATGTTGCCAAACCATCTGAAAATTAAGAGATAAGAGCAAAGGGTTAAAAGGAAGCAGGTAAGAACAGGAAGTGACTCCAGCAGTCCTGAAAACTCATGAATATAAAAGTAGATCAGATATGGGTACTCTGTGTCTAAATGAAAATCCTTCCTAGGAAAAAGTATAAACAAACTGTTGCTCCTAAATCAAGGTGCCCAGGGGGTTATTCTCAGAATCAAGAGGCCAAACAGCAAATCCTCTGGCGGTTATAATGCCTGGCCCTCAGGGAAAGCCTGAGATTCAAGCGGGAAAAATAAATGACTCTGATGACCCTGGCAAGTCCTATAGTGAGTTCCCTGGAGTGTAGATTTGGACTAAAAAATAAGAAACGGCCAATTCTGTATAGGGCGGGAGAGGCGGGGAACCAAATACCAGACTACATTCCATGGCAAGAATGAAAGGACTCTAAGCTAAAAACTACCCCTGGAATTGTTAGATTGTGAAGAACATATTAAGTGTCAAGTTTATTATGACTGATGTAATATGGATATGTACTAGATATTATTAAAATGTATGGAAGTCATATTTAGCAAGGAAGAGGAAAAAAAGAAGGACATGGTTCAAGTGGGTCCCAGCTAATTCACCAATTCACCATAGTTGACTACCTTTTGACAGATGCAACCTTTCCACTCAGTCTGCCAAAATGGTGTTGCAAGAGGAGGAATCCAATAAAATGAGCACTTTCATTTCTATGCCCAGGAGCTTGGTCTTCTTTGCAAAGCCTATGCTGAATTGTCAGCTCCACAATCTGTTTAACTACCTATGACCAGAGTTTCACTTAAATTTGTAAATACACATTTTCTCCCTTGGTATGTTATAATATTGTGCTCCATTGGTCTCTTTCAGTTTTATTTCACACACTCACATCTGCAAAACCCATTGCTCTTTGCACCATAACTCAAGGTTCAAAAACAAATTATCCAACAGCCACCCATGACAGACCATTCCAGGTGATATGTTTGAAGACCATCAATTGTCCTATGCAAAGAGGTCAAAGGTCAGACTATTCCCCCCAACAAGTCTTCCATCACTCTGCATTTATGTGTCACACGCAAGCTGTTAACTTTCTGAAACTGGGAAATAAATGATCATGTCTCATATGTGTCACACCTGCTTTTCTGTTGCATCATAGCCATACACCACCCAGACAGTACCAGTTTGTGGCACTGAAGAGCACAGGTGGCCTTCCCTGGTCCAAGAGCAGGTGTGCAAGAGATGGTGTACCCTTCAGTACCATAAAAACTGAAACCTCCTCTTACCACCACGTCTACCTTCACTCCCACTATGAAGAAGTAATTTTTAAAACTATTTTCTTTTCATATGGGGTGTCTAAACCACTAAAATGTTTTAAAATTGAACTCACTGTGCTCATCCCTCAAGTCTAAAAATTTTAGAAAATGATACCAAATGGAAGCTCTAAAAAATACTGTGAGTTTGCTCATACTAGGGAATGGCATCCGTGTTGAAACTTCAGCTTGTATCTTTGCATCATTGGCACAATCCTTAAATAATTGAAGGTACATGGAGGAAGACACAATAGTTTAGATGTCATATTTATATTTTTAATTTGCAATATAACAAACTGCTTTGATTGCCTCAAGACCACACAAAAAGAACTATATTCCAAGTCAATACTTTCACAAAAATGTACTTTGCTAATAAACTTAGCATTTTACCAGGGGACATATCTTCCAATCCATGAAGAAGGAAGTTACTTAATGAGTCTTATTTTTCTAATGCAGTGCCCAGTTGAATGGTTTCCACTCTCCTGAGCTGGGAAACCATAATACAGGAAGTATGACTTGTTCCCCATGTATCCCCAGTGCCTCAAACAGTGCTTAGCGCATGTTGATGATGATTTAAAAAATGAGAGCTAATATTCCTGGAGTGCCTGTTGTGTACCGGGCCCTATGCTAACTTCTAGGTATACATTAGAACATTTAATGCTCATGATCACCTTGTGTGGTAGAACTTCATTTCATACATGACAAAGCTAAAGCTCAGTTAGGTTGAGTGACTTGTCAAAGGGCTCACGGCAGCTTGTGTCACCTGGGCAGCCAGCCTTCAGATACCATGGTCTTACCCACTGCAGTATATACTATCTCTTGGATAAATAAATGATCGATCTCCAGTTACAGAAAACTTATCCTGAAAAGAACTTTTTGTTGCACATATGCTACATTGGTCCCGTTTTCACATTTTTCTCAATGGCTGTCTGTCTCCTGATGTCACTGACACATCTGTATGGCCTTCGAGGACCACCATTTCTGTCACACCACCCCCAACTGATAAAACAATAAGACTCCAACCTGGACTTCCAGCCTCTGGTCTGGCTCCTCCAGGTTTGGGCAGAAGTCTGCACCCAGCACTCTGCCAGCACATGCCACTGGAACCTGGGGGAATATGGCTGAGTTAGATAGATGCTGGGTGTGGAGGCTGAGAACTACACACAAACACACTTGACCCAGGCACAAGCAGGGGCACCCCAAGTGCAGTTCTGAAACAGGCCATCATGGCTTCACAGGTTTTTGACACTTAGTAGGTCAAACGTATTGTAAAGAGCATACATCCAAATTTATTAACTATCAAGAAGGTAAATTCCAAGAAGAAAAGATCCACATAAATGTTATTCCTGCTTGTGTCTACAGCACGGAGCATAGAGCAGGCACTTAAATATCTGTTCAGAAAGAAGAAAGGAGGAAGGTAAAAAGGCATACAAGGAGAAAATAAGAGAAGAGAAAAAGAAGCAGAATGGCTGCTTGATATTTTTCCTCTATCTTTTAATTTTCTTATATGAGGATTAAGAAAATTGCATTCTATAATGTTTAAAGTTCCTTTGCATTTTAAAAATCCCTATTCAAACTTATTTTTCCTGTTCCTGGTAGAAGATAGCACAGGCAGTGTTATTTATTAATATTTATTATTTATTTACTTACTATCATTAAAGAGTTTTATTTTATGTCTGTTCTAATAATAAAAATAATAACAAATACAACTTTAATTTAGTGAATGTTTCTGTTTCTAGAATTCTACATTGAAAGCCACTAAAATTCCCTTTCAAAAGTAAGTTATTTATTTCATCCATGGAGTAACTTACTTACTTTTGAAAGAAGGTGAAGGGATTTGCCAAAGAACATATATGCATAAACCACAGAAACAGACAACAGTGTGGTGATGGCCAGAGGGAAGGGAGTGGTGAGAGGCTGGGTAAAGGAGGAAAAGGGGAGCAACAGGGAGAAATCTGTAATAGTGTCAATAATAAAAATAAAGTTTTAAAAATTAAGTTATTTATTATCAATAGTCATTCTCACCCTGAAATACTGCCTACTATAACTTGCTAACTTTGTTTTATACTTTTTAAGGTAAGGAAAGGAAGATTTAGATTTGATCTAAACCTGTTTTCTCCTTTTTAAAAAATTTCTCTAATACTCAACGATTTCAAAGATATACTATATCTTCATTAATCATATACATCTATCTATATGTATCAGAATCTCGATCCATCAATAAGATTCACTTCACCTGGACCTATCAAAGCCTTCCTTTGGTATTTTGTTTTGTTTCATTTTTTTAAACTCCAATTAGGATGGTCTGTGCCAATCAATTTTCTTTGTTTAGAGATCACTTTTCAGCCAAGCGTGCTGCCTTACAAGGTATTTCCCTCTTTCTTTTGACCCACAAATCAGTTCACTTCTCCAAATTTAAACAACGTCAATAAGCTTCATTTTGCAAGTTCACTAATGAATATCGCTAGTTATTAAAAAAGCATTCAGACAACTCTTCAAATATTTTAGATTCAGCTCTCCTATCCTTTTTAGTCTCTCACTCTTTCTTCCTGCCTATTGTCCATAACACAAAATGGACAGAGTATCATCTGTCTTTGAAATAAACCACTCTTTTCTTTACCCAGGAATTTCACCAATGAAGAAGCCCAAGAGGGAAAGGAAAGCGAGGTCACATTTACTGAGCACTTGGAATGAGCCAGTCACCATATGGGTACCTTACATACAGAAATAACCTGTTTTTTCCCCCCTTTCAACAGTCTTATGGGATATGGGCATCTGCATTTGACAAATGAAAAAAAACTGAAGCTTAGAGGAGATACCTAGGGCAGAGTCACATGCTAAAAAGTTGCATAGCCCAAACTTAAAAAATGAGGAAGAAAGACTGAGAATGTATTTCAAAGAAGTTAATAAAAAACATGTAATAGGTACATTTAGCGGCATCCAATCTAGGGGCATTTTTTGATGTTTCACATGAAAGAAATTACAAAGAAGACAAAGGAAATGAAGAAGGTATTCCCAGCAACCAAGACCTACTATTTGCTATGTGGCCTAGGACCACATAAGCAATGTAAAAGAGAATTTATCCTCTAACTTGAAGAAGAGAAAGAAACGGGGCATGGAGAAGAGTAGAGACACTGAGCATTTGTGTTGTGTCACACAGAATAGTGCTGATTCCATCCCTCAGCTGACATACAGAAGGGCACTAATGAGTCATGCAACAGTAATTCTCCCTGGAGTGCAATAGAAAGATTGGGAAAAATTCATCGTAGAATATTCCGAATCAAAATGAAACCCCCCAAAATGCTTCCTATAAAACCTCAATAATTGTAACTACTTAACCAATTAAAGCGGAACCCAAGAGCCATAATGTATATACGGAAATTAAGTGTAAAAAAAACTTTATTCCACGTACACAAAACAAATTGCCACTTACCTTAATATTATTTGACCATGTCACAAATACTAAGTTTCTAGTTCCTTTTCCCCCTCACAGAATGTGTTTTATAAATACTCTCAGTAGGAAAGGAGACAGTTAAACAAGTACAATTACACTCAATTACAACCTCAGACACTTAGAAATAAAACAGTTCCTGAGAGAAAACAAAAAGTTCTGTGAATAAGTTGAAGAAAAATGTGCCAAGCTACCAGAGTGTTTCAATAATCCAAATCACATAAAGGAACTAGAAGTAGATAGCACTCGCATAGTTAGAAGCCTAGAATTTCAGAACAGAAAAATACCCCATTAAGTGTCCATAAAAATGGACTCCCATATTTTAAAGATAAGAAAATTGAGATTCAAACAAAACTGCAGTTTCACAGATGGGTTCATTGTCTAACAATATGCCTGCGCCCACATCATAAGTGCTATTAATTATCAAACAGAGAAAAAGGTTTTAAGGAAAAGGCAAGTGATATCTACCTCCTAATTCATCAAAATGTACCAAGGAAAATACAAAGGATATAAAAGTTGATAACCTAATTAGTTATAATTCAGCCCCCCTAGACAATTGGGCCTTTTGATTTAGAAGCCTTAGCTGTTAAACAGCTAGCTATAAAGCAATAAAAAAAAACCCCAAACCCAAAACAAAACAGAAAGAGCAGAAATAAATTGTCTAAATTCTTATTATTACTCTACTTTAAATAAAATAATAAAATATGGTGTATACCCAACCACTGTTTTCACTGGCATATAAAATTTAAATGGATTTGGGGAATTCCAGTTTTATTCACTTTCCCTCATGCTAGTGTTCAGTCTCTGTTTCAATGCCATACTTTAAAACTAAGTTCTCCGATGATTTCTGCAAAATATTCACAGTGATTTTTATCTCTGAAAAGAAGTAAGACTAAGGGAACTTTTAAAATTATTTTTTGAATCAATGCATATTTTGCTTTTAAAGTAACAAAAACATTTAAGTTAAAAAGAAAGGAAAAAACTAAATTGATCAGCTAGTTTCTAAACATTCTGCCACAGGTTTCATTACGGGATGGTAATTGTCTAGTAGTCATCTAAATTTCATTCTGCTGGTGCTGTAACAGGAAATAAGAAGCCTTGAAAGGGACCCTCTGGAATCCCCAGGGTAAGCAGAAGCTGAGTGCATATCTACTCTCCTGTACATACCTCAAAGGAATCATGGTGTGTGAGAGAGCTATTTACAACTTACTTGGTGTATAATCAGCAGAAACAAAAGATATGACAACAAGCATAAAGGCCTCTCTCTCTTTCTCTTCTCAGGAGAATTCAGCAAAGGAAGGCCAGTGGGTATTCACTTCAGTGTCAAAAGGGCTTCCAGAAAATACATTTTCTGTGGGGCAGGGAGGAAATATGGCAGGCTTCCTACACACACACACACACACACACACACACATTCCTTGTTTACTGAGAACACACATAAAGACTGTTAGGGATAAGATTTCTAAAAAGAAGACAGGAAAACCCCACATTGTAAACGGGAGCCAGTGTTCAAAATATTTGAAGCAGAGTGGAAGCAAAAGGTGTGTGTAATGAAGAGGACAAAGGGAGAGAGAAAGAGGCACAGACAGGGTAACTAGGGAAATAAAATGTGTTACTGAGTAAAGGGCTTATAGAAACGGAGATGCTTCTTGCACAACCAGGGCCCACTTGAAATTTAATTTTATTTTTAAACATTAAACATTCAGGTAGGCACTTGCCTGACAGACACTATAAAAGTCACAGCCTAAATAAACAAACTGACTTCTATGTCAGCTCAAGTCTCTTTAGTTAAGCTGGCCACAAGCCCAGATCAGTTCTGCAGTGTATGTGTTTTGGTGGCTTTAGTCTAGCAATGAAGAGATGAGAGAAAATATCTCAACCCGAGAAGGACTTGGAAAAGAATGGGTAGACAAAACTGATTTTCAAAAATAAAGGGAAAGAGAAAACCCAAAACAAGTCCTCTCAGAGGAATCAGGGACATGGCTGGGTGCAAGCTCTGTCACATTTTAAGCCAGAGAAAAACACTGATGGAACTTCAGCCTCATTTCAGTGGTCAGATGATGCCAAGCAGCAAAAGATAAAAATACTCAGATAAGAATTCAGGAAAACTATTAAGTGAAATGGATTTGACAATAAGCTAGCCAGGAGCCTGTGTGAGAAAGAGCAGAGAAAGGAATAAATTAATTAACCACCACTATAAAGATGAGGATGTATGCTAAACACATTGCTACAAAATAAATGAATGCAAAAAATGAAAATCAGGAAGGTGAGCGGAGTTGCTGGATGAGCAGTTAACTTATATCCTAATTTTTCAGGTTATGATTTAACTAACAGACAGCATTCCAAGCCTACATTTTCTCAACCACGGAACCCCAGGCTAAAACTCAGGAAGACCAACTATATGAACCTAAAGCTTAAGAATGAAAACACTGCTTACTGGTTACTGCTACTGGTAAGTCAAAACAGTATTTATATCCATTTTCCCATAGGGAATGGCCAGAACTGTGCTTAGTCTTAAAAGGCCCTAGATGAGACATGGTTGTGTCAATGGGTACACAATAAGGATGAGAGACATGTTACAGAAGAACTGAGTAGGACAGCAGACATTGTCCTGTGGAGTTATCCCAGGACAACAATGAACTGCAGGATCAAGATGAGAGGAGAGAGAACAGAAAAGGGTCAAGTATGTGATTCTACTACTCAACAGGTTGACAGACATAGAAGATGACTTGGGCAGTGGCTGGGGAGATCTTCACAGGAGCCAGGACCGTTTAATCCAGGTTCACTCTCTCCTTCTGTCTCATGAGCCCATACTCTTGGGTGAGCTGTCAAAGAACAGGGCCCTAGGCTCCTTGATAGGAGCAACCTGTGCTGGTAAAATTATAGGAGATTTTCCCCACCACAAACAACAACAAAAATCCTTGTTTTTATATTGTGCAATGTAGGATAAAAGGTAAAAAATCTCTCTTCCCTGTTAATACCCTGAGGAACTTTATGGACGATGAATAATGCTAAAATTACATAGAATCTTCCTTCCAGAGTGCTCAAAGGGCTTTATACATAATACTTATTAATTCCCACATCAGACAAGGAAGGGGTGGTATAATTTCCATTGCATCCTTTTATTTTTAAACAAGAAATTGGGGCCTATCACTACTGTCTTCTTCCGCATTTGATAAGTTGGATAGAACTGAAATTATGACAAAGTTCTCTCACTACTATGCTAGTGTTTTACTAAAAAAGCCTCCTACCATTTCAGAGTCCATTTATTTCTCCAACTCTGGTTTTACAAGAGTGTTAGCACTAAAGAAAATAAAGTTGTTTATACCTGTGCCATGGGTGGGCTTTATATAAAGAAAACAAGGCACAGAGTTAGATCATTTTCAATTGGTTTGCAACCATTCTTTTAATTCAGCATTTTGGAAACTGAACACTCCAGATTTTTGCTTAGGAGCATAATACTCCCAAATCTAACAACTGACATTAAGTAAAATTTCAAGAATGCTTGTATATGCCCAGGTTAACTTTTTTTTTCCTGCCCTAAAGGCTCAATGCCAACTATCCTAAAGACAGGTAAAATGAAAAAGCACCAGCTTTGGAGTTACACCTCTGTTTAAATCCCAGCAGTACCTTGTAAAGTTTAGTCAGTTAGTTACCAATTCAGGGCCTTGTTTCCTGCCTCTGTAAACTGGGAATGATTCTAATTATTGTGTAGGGTTGGCAAGGTTGGAGGAGATGACACATGTCATCTAAGCATACAGCAAGTACACACTATAGGTAAATGATACTTTCCCAGACACCCCCAACATGGCACCCCATTCCCATGAGGGCTGAGATGTCTCAGACATGATGGAAGGAATTTCGGGGGAGGAAAGCAAGCCTCAAATGTCAAAGGAATAATATGAGCAATTAGGAAAGCTAAAAAATTAACCTATTCAATTAGTCTCAATTAAGGGCCAGCTCAATCAATTTTTAGAAGACTTCCTAGAATGCCGAGTTGAGAAGACTGTCTGGTGTATCTAGGTTCTGAGAGACTGACCACTGAAGTCTTCACTGGGGAAAGTCATGAGAGCGGCATCACATTCCACACTCTGCCACTCATAGCCCAGCCAAGCCCTTTACAATTAAACATAAGGTAATTTGCTGGGTTCTCTTTCATGCTAGAGACTTGATCTATGGATTAAAAGGAACCTCCAGAAAACTAGAAACAGGTAAATAAAATTTGAAGAAGTTTACCCTTTTGGGAAATGTAACAATAAACACTAAACTGACAAAACCAAAAGTCTAGGTCAGTGGTTCAAGATGCACTCCTCAGTCAAAGAACACTATCGGCATCACCTGGGAAGTTGTTTGAAATGATTTTGCAGGTTCTGAGACCTACTGTGACAGCCACCTGTTTTTAGTGATCAGGTGTTTGAGAATCACTAGCCTAAATAAACAAGACAACCAAAAGAGAAATGGTAAGGCAAAAGTTCTCCAGATGAAATCTTAGCCTGAGAAGAGATAGCCTAACAAAAACCAAGCGAAGAAGGAAGAAGCATAACCAGGGCATGAAATCCAGGATCTCCCCAAATTTCACTCTGTGGAGGAGAGAAGGATGTCAGAAAAGGAGATCCTTAAAAGAAAAAGCCAAAATGATTAAGCCACTTAAGGAGCAGTGGTATGGCCAACTCTACAATATGTCGCAAACATCAGAAGAAAATGATTTGGGGACAAATGTTAACTTAAGAATTAAAACTAAAGCACTTTGAAATGATCCAGGTCACATTTAACTTCACCACTGGAATTGCTCCACTCAGCTTCTCTCCCTGGTCTTCCACTGCAATCAAGAGTGAGGATGAATTTAATTATTTCTAACGAGGGGAAAGAGGTGACTATCAAGTAAAGATCACCAAATCCCTGAATTTTTTGAGGGTGTGGCATTTTTTTAGACAGGAGAAAGTAGGTGCATTTAACTTGATCTTACTGCATCAAAGACACAAAATGGGACAAATCAAAAGGATTTTTTTCTTTCCTAAATTTAACACACTGAAGAGAAAACAGTGATGGAAAAATGTATGTGAAAAGCAGAAAAGGGAGTTTGAGGAATTAATATAATAGACAAATGTGTTATGTGCCAAACAATGAAAAACATCACCCCTCCCAAAACTCAACACCTTGAGTTACCCATTGAACCACCTATATTAAACCTCTATGGTTAAAAAATGTTTAAGTGTCCATGCATATGGTTTAAGAGATGAAATAGAATGAATATGTAATACTAGATTTAATGCACAGCAGTTGGCTAAAGATGCAGGTTCCTCTGGACTAGCCCCTTGCCTTATTTGACACGAAGAGTGAGCCTGAATGAAGACCACGTACCACACCAACTGACCAGAGAAATTCTGACTGCTGTAAACAGGAGAGCAGCGGAGCGAGCCTTTACCACACCACCAAAGCTCATAATACAGCATGCTGACAATGAATGAATCAACATGATTTTCTCTGCATGCAAAGTTTGAACACAAGTAATGTTAAGAGAAGAAAGGAAACAGGAAGGCATCTCAGTCCTGCTGTTCCATACAGTAAAACTTTCCCAACTCAAACTAGGTCATACTGGCTTCTGCACAATTCCCCCTCCAAGCCTGCTGAGGATCCCAGACTAAAAAGACAAAATACACCAAAGCCAACAAAGTTGATTTCTATGGAATACACACCGTCTCCCTAACTTACTTCCCCAAACCTAAGTGCACTTACCTCAACTGGGGTGAGATCTAGGGGAGATGAGAAGCTGCCGCATTCTGTACCAGGTAAAAAATGAATATAAATCTTTCCCACCAATGTCATCTCTTTGTTACTGAGAGTCTTAGGATATACTGAGAAGATTAAGTAAAATGAAATTTCTTATACTTTCCTTTGGGAATCATAGAACATAAGGTATTTTTTCCAAATTGAACATACTTTACTCCTGAAATCTAGTGGCTTCAGAAGCTGAAGGCTAGATTAGTAGACAAGAGAATGCTTTATAAATGATAAAACACATATATTTCTTTTTGTGTGTGTTTTTGGTGTTAATAGCCTCACATAGAAAGCTACATGTCACTGACTTACCTAATGATCAGAAATGCTGTAAAATAATATTTTCTCTGCCACCCGTGTGACAACAGTCCCAAATCCCTATTCCTTACCTCTCATGTAAATTTTAGTTCTACACTTTCAAGCTCCAACTAGAAATTTCCAAGTATCCAGTTAATACCTTGAGCAAAACAAGCAAAGCAAATGGGTTCATTACTACCCTTTGTTTATTACAGCTCTCCCCTGACATTGTTATATTTTGCAATGTCAGTCCCATTAACAAAGACTCAGAACCATAGATCATGATTAAGAGCTTTCTCCTGATTTCCCAAACCAAGTAATTTCTGAAAGCCTGTCCATTCTTCCCTTTTAACCCCCTCAGAAGTACCCCCATACACCCTCCAGATCACTTCTAATGAAGGCATGCTCAGACATCTGCCATAATTCTTAAATGATAATCTCAACTTGATCATTCCATACTTCCCAACAAGTGCCATATACCACCCCCTCCAACTGTCAAACATATTCTCCCAGATGATGTTTAGAGTCCCCCACAAACTACCAATTAAAGTTCCTAACTGGCCCTCAAAAACCTAGCTCTACCCTGTCTTTCCAGCTTTATCTTCTCCTCCTCCTATTTGATGTCTCTTCCTTACTGATTTGGTCTTTCCTAGCATGACCTACCGTATTTTTCAGACTGCAAGATGCACTTTCCCCGCCCCCAAATTTGGGAGGAAAATGGGGGGTGCGTCTTATAGTCCGAATGTAGCTTACCTGGCTCACTACAGGATTTCTGTTTAAAGGATGTTATTAAATATTTTACCACATTTTTTGCTTCAAAATTTTTTTCCTATTTTTCTCCTCTAAAACCTAGGCATGTCTTATGGTCCGAAAAATATGGTAGTTCTCGAGCTGCTCTTTTAGAATAACCTCCCCTGCATTATACATTTGAAAATCTTATTTCCTGATGCCACTTCTTCCAGTTTTCTGATACCCCTCAAAAGGAAGAAATTTCCTCCCCATTGTTCTGCCATCCTTAGGGCTCTCAGCATTACAGAACTTGAAGTGTGTATTTTTTTTTCCTTAAGGGCAAGAACTAATTTACTTCTCTTTGTATTCTCCCACAGCACCTACCACACGACCTTACACACAGCAGATAGTCAACACACACATGCAAAATAAATAATAAATAAATCTCTTAAAATTCATAGTGGCATCAGTAACCCAATATTACAAATAGAGTGATTTTAACTATATCATTATTCCATTTGATCCACAACAAATACCCTTAAGGCAGCTAGGGGCCAATAATTCCTATTTCACAGAAATTCAAGAAGCAAGGAGGTTACTACTTATGCACAGAGCATTCTTCTGAGTGGAATTTAGCCTGTAAAGGTTCACTAATTCAATGCCACCCTGTTGATTTGTGGCATAGTCTCCTGAACTGATACGTCTCTTGCTGGACTTTCCTTCCAGCTTACTTCAGGATACCCCTAACACCTGACTCCATTAAGGCTATCTTCTAGAGGTAAGGAAATGTATACAACTCCTCTAAAATGTAAGTTTAAGAGGTCTTTCTTTGTCCCACAAGTTGTCAACATATGCTAAAATCTAGAATATAGAAAGGTAAAATATAATGGCATATATACAGTTTAAAATTTACTAGGCTTCAGAGTAGGGACAGGTATAAAAACTCCCTTTAATAAGCTCTTTAAAGGAGGCATCGACTGACCTGTATCTGGAAAGAAATCCATCAGCCCATTATACTGCCCTGAGATAGGAACACACGTCTAAGATCAGCTTACAGTCAACTGGGCGTAAACTGCCATCTCTAATCATAGCTTCTCCTTTGTTTCTAGTCAAAAGTATGCGACTACATTTGATCCTAAAGCCAAATGCTGCCCTGATGCCTACTTTTCTAAATAAAGTTTTATTAAAATACAGCCATGCCTATTCCTTTACATACATAATCTACAATTGTTTGCAGCTACAAAGACAGAGTTGAATAGTTGCTACAGGAACCATATGGTGGCCTAAAATATTTACTCTCTGGGCAGCACAGAAATACAGAAACACTTTGCCAACCCCTGTTTTAATCTGTGGAAAATTGTAGCTCTTTCTCCAGCAACATCACTTTCAAGAATTCACCTTTAGGAAATAAGAATACAAGTGCAAACAAGAATGTTCATATTGAAGCACCACTCTTCATAAAAGGAAAGAGTTGGCAACAACTTCAATGTCCACGAACCAAGAACTCATTAAATAAATTATGGTACAATAATAATACTAGGAATACTAACATTATGATAAATATTTATAATTATAGACATGGAAAGATATCTATGACATGAGTTTTTTTTAAAAAGTCACATATTCATAATCCCTTTATGTAACTAGTATCTACTCCTACATTGACATGTAGACGTAAATTAAGATGACTAAACAGATGTTAATAAAATGGTTTCTGCTCTGGCTGGTATGGCTCAGTGGATTGAGTGCTGGCCTGAAAACCAAAGGGTCACCAGTTCCATTCCCGGTCAGGGCACAAGCCTGGGTTGCAGGCCAGGTCCCCAGTGGGAGGTACAGGAAAGGCAACCACGCAGTGATATTTCTCTCCCTCTCTTTCTCCCTCCTATCCCCTCTTTCTAAAAATAAATAATTAAAATCTTTTAAAAAAATGATTTCTTGGTGGCAGACTTTAAGTTTTTATTCTGTTTGTACTTTTTAAATTAGATCTGTACAAGAAATATATATCCTTTATTCAAAAGCTATAAAAGAAGTTTAAAACTATTAAAAATTAAAATCAGGGTGCAAAGTTTAGATTCTGCACTTTATAAAGAAATGTGTTTTTTAGAAAATAAGATGTTTTTGAATTTTTTGGTTTGGTAGGAGTTTTGGTTTTGTTGCTGTTATTTTGGTTCTTCCTTTTTCTTTGTTTTAAAGAGAGAAAGGCTGTTAAGCTTACCAATAACCTGCATTATCTATGAACTGGCATTCCCACTGTAGGTGACAAACTCACTACTGGATCAAAAAAGTCTCTTACAAAAGAATCCGTGGGTTAAGAGCAAGAGGAGAGGTTAACAGAATAGTGCCTTGATGAAATGTATTAATTCAATCAGTGTTGTGCTTCTGGGTTTCCATAAAAAGGTTCATAAAGTACCCAAAGGCCACATAAGATTTTAGAATTATGTTGCTCAGTGACTGATTCTTAGTGAAGAGAAAGAAAAGAGTTTTTGCCACTCTCATTTTCTTCAACAAAAGTAAGTTTGGCACAAGTGTTTTTTACACTAGTAATTGAAAAGGCCAAATATGTACATGATATAGCAATTAAGAACCCTCTACCACCCTAGATAAAGAGATACTAAGTTCACTTAGTGAAACTAGTTACAACAGGAACTACAGAAGAAGAAATTGCCAGTACCAACCAACACAGCTCACCCTCTCTGTGCCAGGCTTTACATTTCTGAGCTCCATTTCGTCAACAAAATGACTGAAGTTCAGAGAGGTTGTATAACTTTTCCAAGATCATATAAAGAAGAGATAAAACATATCAAACATAGATACATCCGGCTCAAAAGTATGGACCCTTCCCACCATGGTAATAAAACAAAAATTACATTTCTAATGAAGTACTACATAAAATATAAATTAGCATAAGAAAACTTAAAATTCCTAGCTTATAAAGACATTACATGCAAAAAAAAGACATTACGAAATTACCATGTCAATGTTTTTTTTTGCAAGGAATTTATTTAAAATAATGTGCTTTTTATGTTATTTTCTCAGGGTTGGATCTTCCATTTTCTCCATCCTCACAACATACATATGTGCCCAGATTATCTATACACACACATATATCTCTTGCAGATATGCTGTACCGTTTTATAATGTTGAGCACAAAAGCTATTTAATATTTTCAAACTGAAATCATCTGAATATATTTGCAGGTACAGATTACTGTTAAACTTAAAACTATAACTGGCTTTTATGTAAAATTATTTCATTGCTAAAGATTAAATAAAATCTGTGCCCTGAAAGTTAACACATGAAAAACTATACAATGATATAACTAATTTCTTTTGCACTTAACCCACACTATTTTTCTTTTAGATATATTCTCTTTTAAAATTAGTCAGCAACTTGCTTTTCCTGTGAATTCCCCATAATGGTACCTCCAAGCTCAAGACAAATAAAATGAACTCCCAGGTGGAAAAACTGAGGTTTGTTTTGCTATGCTTCCTTTTTAGCAAGTATGGGAACATTAGCCTATGGTTTTCTAGTCAGGTATTCCATGGATCCCTAGTAGAGGTCTAAAAGATGGGGCTCTGTGACTGCACACCTTCCCATCTAGAGCAGCTTTAATTTTTATCAGTTCTACATAGTAGCTTCCTTGTAAAAATTTAATTTGAAAGGGAAAAAAACAGCAGGTTTGACAACTTTGTTTTTAATAGCTTAGGCTACAGATGGATGAGAAGAACATGGCAGAGGAAAAAGCAAGTACTTGGGGGTCACCATGTTGGATGCAGATTTTACACATCTATTTCCTCTGTAATTTCCTTATTTAATCTGTAAAATGACAATACTTGTAGCCGCCCTGAGTACTTTTGTAATAACTGAACAAGATAGATACCAACCCCAGCACATTGTGTGATCTAAGACGTAGTTATGAAATAAATAGTTTTCAATCCTCTTCTTCTACTCTTAGTCACAAACAAAAGTAAACACCAAGCTGAATACTTATTTTAGATCTTAAGATACAGAATGTTCAAACTAGGGTTGGCTAAAAAAAACTAGGTGATAAGCAAAATAGCAATGCTAATCAAAGATCACCTATGACAATATTGATGAACTATACATGAGAATACAATTGCTTTTGATAAAAATGTAATCCAAGATTAAAAAAACAAAAAAAAGTATATTTTGCTCAACAAATGGTTCCCAAGCCCTTAACTATACTTAAGGAATTGTGCAAGACTGTAAAATAAGATAAAATGTTACCCACACCTATATGTATGTTGCTTGCTACTACTTTGTTTAAATGTACTGAGAGGTGTAAATACCATAAGCCTTAATGTGACCTGAATTTCATGAATACAAGTGAATGAATATTCACAAAACTAGGGAAGAGGCTGGGGTAAAATTTCCTCTAAAATTTAACTTCAAGCTCTACTATCAAGTACTAATGATAATATTAAAATAAGGTAAGAAGCTTCAATACAAGCACATGATTAGAACTGATGATACAAAGGTAAACAGAATCCATTAGAATTGGGTTTGTTTCTTTGCCTTCAATCTACTGTTAGCCATAACTGGTTATCACAGAAATCATAGCACCACTCTGATATCCACGAAGGCCAACCTGGTGAGAATATTGCAGAGTGACCAAAATGCAAGACTAATGAGTAACACAAGAGATGCCAATAAATAAATAAATAAATAAATAAATAAATAAGGTAGAAAAAGTTGTCTGCCAATATCTGCTATCTCCTTTCCTAGAGATAATTGAAGAAATTAAAATATTTTAATTAAATTTATCCTCTTGTTTCCAAAAATTCAAGTTTCCCAAGGGAAGCTTGACACAGGGCAAGTTCAAAGACAGGGATCTACTTTACTGAATACCTACTATGTACTTCAGCTTCATACAAGTGCTCTCTCATTTCATGTTCCTAACAAATTCTCAAGCTAAGTGTTCTTTCCCCCATTTTAAAATTGAAGAAAATAAAGGTTACACGAGGTCACAAGACTAAGCATCCAAACTCAGGTCTAATATTATAACATCCCCAGAAGAGTTCTATAATGCCTAACGCTAATGCCTGTCTGGTACAAGGGGAACAGAAATGCTGAAAGGACAAGCACTGATATTTTAATAATGCTTTATTTTTACAAAAAATTCCTAAACCAACTAATCTTCTTATTAGGGAAACATGATATTAGAGTAAATTCTACCTTTACCTCTTGGTTTATAAAGCAAAAAAAATTTAATAAGGCCAAGTGAAAAGGGCTGACTACAACCACAACATCCTTTTGATAATCAAAAACTGCTTCCATGATTAAGATAATAAATATATTTTTAGATGCTCTAAATGTACATGATAGATTTTTTTCTTACTTTGGCATTGTTAACAAGTTTTTCTGCTATTTAGGAAAAAAATTAATCTTGAAATTATCTAATATAAGGAAAAATATGCACAAAGGTAAGTTTAATAGTCTGCTAAAAATTTCACTTTAAAATTTAGAACTAAAAGCAAAAATCACTATCACTTTACTACATCCAAGAGAGTAAAAAGAATTATTAAAGTATTCTCTGGAATGTACAGGGAAATATCTAATGAATTCGTTTAAAATTTGAAGTGCCAAGTTCACGAATAAAATCTTGATATTTCTATAGATTTGACTGATTGTTGGTTTGAGACCTCCCATAAACAATGTGAATGTAACTGTTCATAAAGAACAAACCATCGTACAGACAGCACTAATCAGATTAAACTCAGGTCTATCTTGACAAAAATCATCCATTTATATAAATACATAAACATGTACCAAGAAATTTATAAGTTGGGCACACAGACCCACCCATAATTTATTTTGTGGTATATTCTTGAGGTAAACTTCTATTACATATCATTTTAAAAAATAACTTATCAATGGAAAAATGTCTTAGAGTAACAACTCCATAAATTGTTCCTTGTATCTCTTTGGCATTTATCGAAGTGTGTATCACATACAGGCAAACCTACACAACTGTATCTATATATGTGTGCATTATTAAGGAAGAAAAAATGACACATAAGAACATGAGAACACGGAAAGTATTATGGTTTGAAAACGAAGAGAAATAGAAAGGCAATCCAAAACTAAAATTCAAACTATTAAAAATATCTTTCCCTATGTAAGTCCAAGATAATCCGTATTTCTCCTACTCATTGGGGGAAAAAATCAGATGTGTGAGTATTTAATAAAGAGCCAATGCAAAATAGAAGGTTGCTCATACATCTACATTTTAATCTATTATAAATTAACTTGAGTCAGATCAAATCATGAAGAAATCCTGAGTGTTACATGTAACATGCACAATTACAACTGAAGCCATATTTTACACACCCTCAGTAACTGTAAGCCTGAAACAACTGGAACAGTGAATTAAGACAAGAATTTCCCTGGAGAAGGACAGGGGTGAAAGCAATCTGCAAAATGGATTTATCTGAGACAACTGCAAAGCCTGAAAATGTCCTAAAACCCTGAAGACGCTCACGTGGTTTCACAGCTAAGTTCCTTTACAAGATCCACAACCCAGGTGACTTGCATCTTTTACTGCCTTATTTCCAGAATTCATGGTTTTAAGTCACACTGGAAACCTCTGGCTGCAATTGAATTAGAATGGTTAGGTTTAGCCCTTCTAAATGCCGAGAGAAAAAAAACAGTCCCATAATTAAGTTTGTTTTGTTTTAAACTTGGACCTTCTGCATTCCAAAATTGTATCTCTGACTAATGCAAACCGTTATTACAGAGAAATAGTTAAAAAATTAAAAAAAAAACACCAGTGAGAAGGAATGAGGGAGTAGTAATGGTAACATACAGTACCATGAGCTGCAGTGGCCTCCCAGTCAGTGGTGCAAGGTTAACAGATCACTCCTGGCCTTCAGGAAGACAGCAAAACACACGCTGGGGAAGGGGGGTAGGGTGGGGGAGACAAGGACTGAGGCCGGGGGAGGGGGCCCTCCCTCTGGCAGTTTACATAAGAAGGCAGCTCAGCGCAGCTCCTTTCTGGCACATTCTCTATCTCCCAACCTCTTTGCGTGTGTCTTGTCATGTTTTCTTCAGCTGTTAATTGTCCAGACAGCAAAACACAGTTTAGGAAAAAGCGAAACCCTTCTAAGTGACCATTACAGCAAATCAGCTTCATGCTGGTGGGTAAAATTTTCCAAGGGAAGTGTTCTTCTGATAGTTCCTGAGCCTGTAAGTCACTACCACCCCCACCCGCCACCACACACTCCCCTAGAGGGCTAAATGCACTGTGGCAATAAAACATTCATGCGACTTGGAATTTTAACACAATGCCATTTCCCTAGTTTAACCTGAAAGGAATGCACTAGTCACAACAGACTACATCATCCTGCCATTAAACTCTGCCAAGGAACCGCTTTTTTGGCCGTGCTGGGCCAGCTCTGACGGGAAAGGAGTACACAGACCCACACACTGAGCACAGAAGGGCCACCTCTGCTTCCTCAGCCTCGTCCAGCAACACTCAGCTCTTGAACATGACCCCTGACCCCTCACAATGTGACCTGCTTGTGATGCATGTGTCACTCTGGAACTTCTGCAGAGCCACACACTGTGAGGGCCATTTGCTGCTCCCTCTCAACAGGACTTGGGCCCATGCCAAAGGGTTTTTCTTATTATTACTGATACTATTGAAAGTCTTATGTTTAAGTGCCTGGATACGTTTTCCTTGAGTTGTACAGTGGTCTGTTTTTCTTTTTCCTTTGTTTGCTTTGGACTTTTTAAAAAACAAACTTGCATTTGCATTCATAATTAGATTATGATTACTGACAAAATGGTTTGCTTTGGGGACTACTTATCAAAGCTGCCAGTTCTTTTGCATTTAAGTGACATTTAATTTAGACCTACAAAACACAAAAACAGAAATAATTCTGATTTCTCTTGAGAATTTTAGAGAAAAACTGAAAGGTGTTGAATTCTACAACGTCCATACTTAACCACATCTTATGTGGTTAAAGTACAAGCAACAAATTAATTTTTCTAAATGTATTTATTGATGTATTACTTGTGCAGATACCTACTTTCCAAGGAGCATAACTGACAAACTAAGGAATAAAACCATGCATACATGTACAACAAATGAAATATTAAAATCACATTGAAAATTTTTAATGTTTTAATTAATTTTAAACTGGTGCCAATTAGGCCTTTAAAACCGATAAAACAATATTAATTTTTATAGTCTTCTGTTTTATTTCCACTTCATGTTTTTATTGTTGACACTATTACAGATTAGTTTTTGTTATCAGATACTGTAATTTTGTTCCCGAAACATCCTTTTTCTCTTTATCCTCAACTTCTCTCCAACCTTTAATGGGAGAGAAGCTGAGGATAAAGAGAAGTATGCCTTCCAGATTTTTTTTTACTCTTCTGATTATTCTTTTCTTTTTCATTCTAATCATTAACTATTTTGATATGGGGCACTTTCACTTTTAACCTTGCCTTAGTATTTTTATCTTATTATTCCTCCTCTCACTAAAGTCACTGGAAGTTCTAAAAAGCAGCAAATCCCTCTTTCTTGCCATGGCCCTGAACTACAGCCAGGTGAGGTGTAATTAGCCCTGCAAAAAAATCAGGTGTTCCAAATTTACCCTCCTTGAGTGAAGCCATGTTCTATTCTTAGTAACAAATGAAGAATACCTTATTTCATCTAAGAGAATAACCAAAAATGCAAAATGATGATCTAACATGCACATATAAAATAAAGTCAAATTGTCTTCTTCAGGGTAATTTTTGTCTCCCTGCTCCACAGCATTAAGTCTTAAGCCCTAGTCCAAAGACTTTTTTTTTCTTTCCTTTAAACAGATATTACCATGCTTTGAAAAGTCAGTCACATCCCTTCACCTCAGCCAAGCCATGCTAATTCTGGATAGGGGGGCAGCCAAACTGATATTTTTAAAGGAATTATATTTGACTTGGGGGGCAAGGGCTAGGAAATCAACTGAACAGAGAAGCAAAGATTATTAAAACCTATGAAAATATTTCCATTTCAAAATGTAAATGCTGAAATCAAGCTGTCATTTTAATTTATATAAAACAGCAATAAAAACATTTGATTTTTTTCAAGTAGTCTGGTTTATTATCAATGTATATTCAAATTTCGACTTTGATGTTACTAATGGAAAACCTAGTGAAATTGAAGACAGCAGCACAGGAAGCCATGAGACTAAAATTACAGAGGATAATTTCTACTTAAATCCAGGCAGATACACTTTTTCGCTCACATCAAGTTAATCAAGACAGTGATCCCAAAGTATCTTGGGCCAATACTCCAAAGAAAAGAGCAAGGGTCTGTGTACTTGCACAAGCCCCATGTTAAATCCCCTCATTTGTGATGCATTTCCTCTAAAGGTCTCTGGAACTTTGAGATACATTACTAAAAGAAGTGATAACCAATTTCATTTTATGTCTAAACAACTTGTCAACCAATTTTATAATCTATTCACTACTGTGGTACAGCGATGCATCATAATGAGGAAATCATATTTTATATGAAATTATGCCATTACAAATAAGTGGAATCAGAACAATATAGAGCCAGCTAGAAAAAAAGTCAAATCAGTAAGTCACTGAAGTGCAAAAAGTTGCAAAAATCCAAAAATGTTGCAAAAATATTAACTTATTTTTGTGGGTACATATAGAATGGTCAAATCTGTGATACCCACCGGTGATTTTTATTTTCTTTTAACCAAAAAACATTTTACTGTTAAATGACATAAAAATACAAGTTCAAAAGTTTTGTCAGTTACCTTTTAATTTTTAGAAAGCAAAATAGGTGAGACTTTTCTCACCAACTTCTATTACAAGGAGCACAAACATGCACATGTTAATTTATTCTTCTCAAAAAGACTGCACTTGAAGTTATAGAAGTAGCTAAATCAACTACCACTATGCCACACACAGGCAGTAAACAGACTCTAAACCTGAGTGAGTGCAGCAAGCCTCAGAGGGAAGGAGATATGAAGGGAAAGATGTGTGGATAAAAGAGAAGAAAGGAAAAAGGAAAGGGAAGGTGTGGGATAAAAACAGTCTGAAAGAAAAGCAAGCTACAGGAAAGAAGGGGTTGAGAGAAAAATAGAGTAAGAATGGGAAGGGGAGGAGTGAAATGGGAGACTGAAGGGAAAAAAGGGATGGCTGGGGGAGAGGAGGAATTGGAGCCCTGCGACACAACAGTGGATCAAGCAGCTGGCCGGAGATGCTAATTCAGCGCTTTAACAAATCAATGCCACTTGAAAAGTACAATGTGAGCCCTCACTGGGTAGATGTCAGGGGACTGAGAAAATGCATTCTCAAGTATTTCACATTAAGAGGGAATAATGTGTTAATTTATAACTCTTCACCCTATACACTCGGATTATCTATCTGTGTCAGCGATTTGACTTCTTAAATTTATCAAAAACGCACGCAAAGGGAGGCAGCTTCAGTTTCACCACAGGGAAATGGAGATTTAGGAAAAGCCTGTCCTAGGGTTGGACTGTGGTTCTTTTTGCTTTCCTATTTGGGCTGAAGTATTGGTGGGGGCAGCAGGAAGGAGTGAACATCAGATGGAGAGATCCAGGGAGGAGGGGAACTCCTGGTCCAGTTACTAACAACCAAAGAAAAGGCTTTCTTGGCCTGTAGTTGATTGCATTAGGTACCATCCGTCAAAAATGACACAGAAGAGTAGGAATAACTTGAATCAGCAACCCGAGCTGCCATCATCAGAATTTACTTTACAGAAACTTACTTAAGTCTCTCGGCACACCCAGCGGAAGAGAAGCTGCTGACAATTGGATTGTAATTAAACAGTACTCGTGTAATGCCACTGGAGTTCCACAGACAGAGCTTATAAAAATCAGAAGGGAAGGGAAAGCTAAGCTTATTTTACTTGGTTAGCTTTGAGACAGGGAGGGGAGATGTTGAAGAGCTGATATTACATCCCAGCATTCAGAAGCTTAATGTTCCTTTCTTAAGAAAAACCAATTTTATTAAACGTCAAGTCCTTTTCACTGTTTCCTGATTGTTCCTGAATGTCAATTTAGCTTTTAATAAAATGATAGCACAATTTCTAACCTGAGGAAGAGGTGACTGTTAGTATTCTTACTGCCAAAATTGAAACATGATCAGACAAGTTTTCAAAGGGCAAAAATTGTCAACAAAGGCCAAGTGTGTTAAATTTTTTGAATAAATAAGAGAGAGTAAGTTTCAAGAAAGTGTCTTAAGATCACATCTTCATGAATATAAAGGCGGAAAGTGGGTCTACATATAAAGACTTTAAAACCAGCCAGATTGTAAGTGTTCTGAGTTTCACTTTAAGATTGTTTACACGCAGCAGTATCTTAAACTGTGGGGGTATTTTTATTTGCTACTTGTACAACTGCAACAGAAACAGACATTCTCTTATTTTCAGGACATTCATATGTAAATGAATGCTGATGAATGGAAATGAGATGCTATACATGATGGGCAATGTTCAACATCTAGTTTTTAAAAAGGCAAAGTTACCCCACTCACTGAAGCTTAAATGTCTTTCCTTCTACGAATGGACACAGAATGAAAGCAGAAACAATGATGGACCTTCCACCGGTTTCTACTGACTAAACACTGCCTCAGAGAGATTCTCATGACAGAAAGCAAATGGTCTTTCAATCTTTTGCATCTTTTCTGTGACACAGAATTACGGTCATTTTAAAAAATAAATATTTGATTAGAAATCAAAATTGTAAGTAAATAGCCAGAAATATTACAGCTGCACTGAGACAAAGGTTAAAATGTCCAAAATAATATAATCATTTAATAAATGTTTTATTTCATTCAAAGGAGACAAGAAGGAGTTTCCTAGGTCAAGACCTTTGAGTATACTACCTTCCCTTTTTAGAAAATCTTCAAAGATAGAATATATATACTGGGCAGTATGTTTGCAATAGGAAAGAATCATATTGTGTGCATTTCAAGGGCTCTATGCCCTGAAAGTAGGATTTGTCCTATCCCTGGTTTTTGCATGAATTACCATTACTGCCTATCCCGCCCAAGCTACCCGACAAACTATCTATTCTTATCATTTTGGTACCATTAATCCCCTTCTCCCCTCCCCCTCCCCCACCACACTCACCTAAGGGGTTAAAAGACTTCAGTACATTTGTGACTTGTCAGTGACATATAATACCCGGGTCCTTCATGCAATCAACTTTTACTTGACATGTATTTGCTCATCACAGGACCTGCATTACTACTGGGAAAATGAAGAAAAACCTAAATTAACACTTGACATTCAATATGGTCAAGTCCTTAATTGGCTGGGCTTCCTGAGAAAGCAATTTTCTATTCCCCAAACTGTTCGCGTGTCATGTGTGGAGTGCAGCTCTTGGCCATCACTGCTGTCCCTCGCTCCCTCTAATGAGAGCAGATGAATTAGTGCTACGTGACACGATTTGAACAGGGCTTCCTCCTCCTCCCCTCCCCCAATCTTTCTCTTATACCAGTGACAGCTGTGTGGCAAGGAAAAGAAAGAAAGAGAAATGCAAGAGTAAAGAATCCTGTAAAGGATGATCATTTTTTTAAATGAACCTTAAATGTCTTGTTGAAACTCCAGAACAACACAGTCATTTAATTGTGGAGGTGGGTAAGGGGGTTGTTACAAAGATCAGGGGAATTATCTGGCTATGGTTGATTTGGGTTGTATTAACTTCCAGCATGTTTCTTCCATTCCTGGCTAGTTGTGGTATTGGATTGCATTGGTCTAATTAAAATGGAATTTACATCCACTTTAAAAAGTTTTTTAAAGGTCTGGAGAATGGGTCAACTAGAAAAAAATATGAACAGCATGAAATGATTATTATTATTCTAAGATAAACATACCTCTAAGTTAAAGGGGAAAAAAAAGTCCTTTCAACAAAGATAGGTTAAAGAAAAAGAAAGTCTTTTCAATAAACATTTAGGTCCTGAAGAACCTGCAACATAAAACTGTCACTATACTTTGTTTTTAAATATTGTTTCACTGTCTGAACTTAATGCTAGCCATTCTACTTGAAGTCATTTTGTTTCGTGCCTTTGATTACTGAATTACTACAACAAAAGTTATTTGAACACTGATTTACCCCACCATTTTGGAGAGGGAATATATTCTACGTTAGCTGTGCTTATCTAGCTCAGTAACAAACAACCGAAGGAACGCATGAAAGGAAGGCAGGACAAAATCTGCACTATTCAAAGATACTTAAAAAAAAAAAAAAAAAAAAAGGATTTCTTTGAGCCTTCACTTATTCATTCTGAAACCAAAGAGGAAGTAATTTTAAATGCCTAAATTGCTTAACCAATCCCATTAGGACCAAACAGAACTGGGGAGGGAAGAGAATGTAGCACATGACACTTTTTGGGAAAGTACGTTAGTCCAAAGCACATTCATAAGTAAAAACAATTAGTAAAATTCACTGGCACCTTAACACTTTGGATCTTTAATCATTTTTATTTAAATGGAAGGTAAGGAAAAGATGCTACCTGTGTACCAGAAATTGTATTAAGACTATACCAGTGCCACAAAATCAATGTAAGCATACAAAATATAAACCTTTTAATCCCCCTCTGCACATACGTAGCTCAATCACTTAGTCATTATTCCTATCTAATTCTGAATATCATTTAATATTTCATAAGTAAATTAGAATATATACAAAAACGGTGAAATCCACTGTTGCACTATGTTTAAAGTTAAAACCTGAAATCACGAAACTACTGCCACATTTTACATTTGTGGAAAAAAACATAAAAGGGAATAAAGTATTTTTATAAGGCATTTTTTCCTTTAAAAAAGTCAGTTTATAACATGATTTTAAGTATTGTTACACTAACAAAAAAAATTATACCTACCACAGGAAACTTTTTGGAACACCTTGGATTTTCAAATTTGTTGGGATATTATTTGTTCCAGATGATATGAAAACTCTAGAACATGAGCGCAAGTTAGAAGTATTTTCACTGAAGCAAAGCAATACAACAATGGATACACACTCGCATATATGATTCCTTCCTATGGCCAAAGCACTGACGTTTCAAGTATTGTGAAGATCCCCTTTGAAAGTACAGTGAGACAGCTTGTGAATCGGCATTCTATCAGGTGTTTCGAAGAAAGATAATTTTGTATTCTGGAAAATTAACTTGGTCTAATACATCCAGTTAACTGCTACAGTAGCATTATCATCACTGAGTAACAAAGGGCAATGTGCTCTGCCAATAGCTTTAGAGTGACCTTTGCAATGCTGACTAGTCCCTCAAGTTCCATCTCTGAGATGCAAGGGATAGACAGGGAGGGTTTATTAACTGATACAGGAACTAAAGACCAGGAGCCTCCAAAAGGGTAGGCATTTCACATTCAGGAAAAAGGGAATTCATTTCCTTAAGAAGCAGGGTACTATGAGATCAAGCTAAACAGACCATATTTTTAAAGCTCTAGCCTTCCACAGCATAGAGATGCCCACGTATTGGAAAAGCACAGCATCTTTTTCCCCCATTAGCAACATTGTTAAGTACTGTGAAGAAAAGCCAACTGGGCATTGGTAAGACAGGCTCAATGACTTGAGCTCTAGGAATAAAGCTGAAAAGGAATGTTGACCTCATCTCACAGCTTTAATTGTGATGAGTCCTGCTTTATTTGGGGTAGTTTCCAACCATTGCTAACAGGAGGAATCGACAGACAGAACTCCAGAGGGCAGCAATAGTGGATCAGAAAAATGAATCTGTACTAAACTGGGAAATTTCTTCAACGATCACCTGTAGAAAATCAGCCTTTTTGATTCAAGAAAGGTACTTTTTTTAATTTTAAGAAAGTTAATTGTGACTTTGGCAAAGTGACATGCTTAAACTTGATATTCTCTTAGGGATGAGCAGGCTTTGAAGCTCTTAATAAACTTGAAATGGTTCTGTGGAATGTTAAGGCTTAGTGTAGATGGTTGGTGCCACTGTCATGCCTACACAAAACTATGTCAACCTGGAAATAACTGCAGTAACAGCTCCAGGGTATTTAGAATGGAAGGCTTGCCCTTTTCAAGAATTTTACTTTGAACCATAAAAAAACGCTGCTGAAGTTTCCAACTTGTTCAGCCCAGCTAAAATTAAAATACTTATTGTAGTTTAGAGAGGCATACTGTTCGCCACCCACTTAGTTCATGTTACCTTTACATTAGACCATTTTTTAAAAGTATAAACACAGCAAAGAGAGAATGACTGTTTTAAAATAGCCTGGCACATGGAACAATAAAACCATGTATCAAATACAAGGCACAAGTGTTATTTTATAAAAACTAATAGCATCTAAAAAGGTATATTCTTTTATCCTTCATTCTTCACCATCCTCTTTACTTCAGTGCTTCCCTCCCCTTGTATTAAAGATATTTTACTAAGTCCCAGTTGAAAAGTTTCCGAAAGTGTTAAGTCACAGCTGTGCTGATGCTCAACTTCTAGCACATGGGCATACCAATGTCTTTCTGACAAACTTACAGATGATTCGTAACAAGCTGCACCAGTCACTTGATTTGAAATACCTTACTATAAAACAAACTGTTAATCTCTGGTCTTTTCTCCAGTCCAACTCTTCTCTGAAGCTCTGGAAGCAAACCAATAGCCTGCTATGTTTACATCAGAGATGACTCCCTTCTGATTGGTGTCTGATACTGCCCAGTGATGCTACTCCACAAACCCCCAGGCAGAACCTAAGCACACCCAGGCCTCACCTGCAGATCATTTTAACAAGATGTTGTTTCCTATTCCCACAAAAATCAGTAACAGGGTGACCTTCAATTTGAAATTCAAACCAATTAATTACCTGTTCTGTTGAAAATGTTGATATCTGATTTGCCTGGAGAATTTCAATTATGAATAGATTATTTCTTTTAAAGAGCCCCTTCAAAAAACTAGACAGACATTGAAAATCTCCTCTTACACAATATAAATGATGTTTCCTTGAAGCTTGTATAAAATATTGGCCTTGTACAAATTAGTATAGAGAAGTTTCCCCTTGTGGTCCAACTCCTCCTCATGACATCATAATCAATTGCCTGGTAAATTATAGCAATCCCACAAAGATTCACAGACAAAAATCCACTGCTGAAAGGTGAGATGAAAAGTTTTTTAGGGTTGAATCCAGCTTTTCATCTATCTGCATCAGTAACTGACACGAATCATGGGGCTCTTTTCAGAATTTAGAAATCTCCCTTTCTTCCCCGATAATTCTAAAATTCTTATTTTTCTATCCTTTAGTAAAATCCTTTGACCATTTTTTGTTTTGTTCACATTTTTTCTTTATACGTGGGTCATAAGGAGAAAAGTTGTACATCAAAACTATCAGCATCAGCCCTGGCTAGTGAGGCTCAGTGGACCGAGTGCTGGACTTCGAACCAAAGGGTCACCGGTTTGATTCCCAGTCAGGGCACATGCCTGGGTTTTGGGCCAGGTGCCCAGTGGGGGGTGCAAAAGAGGCAACCACACATTGATGTTTCCCTCTCTCCTTCCTTTCCCCTCTCTCTAATAAATAAATAAAATATTTAAAAAAAACTATCAGCACCAGAAATGTATTTACTAAACATTGTTTTTAAATGTGAAAAAAAATGAAGAATTTGGTTCATCCCAGTGGGGAATTCCCAAGATGAATGATCACATGCAATGAAACTATTATCTTCATCCATTAAAATATTATCTAAAACAGAGGTTTCTATCTGGCAGCCAGTAGGCTGAATAAAGCCTGCAGATGAGTTTTGTTTGGACCACACACTTTAAGAAGTATTTGAAAAGGTTGCCAAGATTTAAAAATCAGGAGATTTCACATAAAAATGTGGATTTCTGGCTTCTCATTTGAAAAAGAGGGAGAGGATCTCAAAACACTATGCCTGCATTTCCCACCTGCCAACAATTGGCTGGAGCGAAGATGCAGCTACCTCACTGTGTTTGACACAAGAGTTTTTTGGTCCACCACAGTCTGCACCAGATTGACTCCACTCATTTAACTTACCTTCCCCTCCACAAGGCCCCGTTAGGCAAGTGCTGATATTTAAAATGTTACACTACTCAACAGAGAGTTTGTAGACTGTGCAAGAAAAAGAAAAGGATATCTATGAATAGAGGATTTCAAATACGTATTTCATGGGCTTATACAATGTAAGACAGTGGGTAGCTAATTTTATTTCAAAATACAGTTGTTCAATAAAACCTAAGTGCAAAGCAAAAGAAATTCATTTTCGTAATTAAAAAGTTTTTTTAAAGCAAATCCAGGACTGATGACCTGGTCTTACACAGTGGTTCAACAAACACTTACACTGGTTTCAAATCAATCACATTCTTCTCTGCAGCCCAGAAAAGATGCTCACGTCAAACTATTACTCAGATCTATATCCATTTTGTTCAGTCACATGTTAACACTTCTGTACTTCCTTTCTAGAAAGATCATGTAGTTAAGTGAAAACTGACCCTAATATGAAAATAGAATACATCTTCAAGGTAAATTTTAAAAGCCAACATTTAGGATGCATGAATATTATCACAGCAAATACTCATCTTTACTGGCTCCACATGTATGCCACAATCTGACATTTATACTTATATTAAATAGACATTATTGCAGGTTCAAATGACCCCAAAAGTCATGGCATATTTCCTTAAAGATGATTATTACCTAAAAGCAGATGTGTATGATAAAGTCACCCTGCACTATTTGCTTTTTTTTCATAACTGAAAGCAAATGCAAGAGGAAAAATCTTTCAACATTCACTGTTCCCAATCAACCACAACAACACAGTATTTCTACCTATTAGTGGATTTTATAAACAAATTAAAAGTACTCTATTTGGCAGAGGAAATAAAGTACCTTTCTGCTTCATCCAACTATATTAGGCAATCTCTGATGTACTGTGTAGTACAGAAATGCACTAAATAAGCTATGATCAGATATATTCCACCTTATTAAAAATAGTAAAATTTACCTGGCTGGTGTAGCTCAGTGGATTGAGCAATGGCTGCAAACCAAAGGGTCACCAGTTCAATTCCCAGTCAGGGCACATGTCTGGGTTGTGGGCCAGGTCCCCAGTGGGGTCCATGTGAGAGGCAACCACACATTTATGTTTCTCTCCCTCTCTTTCTCCCTCCCTTCCCCTCTAACTAAATAAATTATTTAAAAACTAAAACTAAACTAAAATAAAAATTAGTAAAATTTAAATCAACTTTAGTATACTGTTTTGAAATTACATTTCATCTTTAGCCCACATTCTTCAAAGATTATTTTTAATTAGGTGTTTCCTTCCTAAGAGAGAAGTATTTTTCTCCCATTTTCACCTTAAGAAAGAAACCCTTGAACATATGCCAAACTTACTCCACAATCAGATTTCAATCCTGAAATTCTCTTGATTCTTAAAAACTTGAACTTTAAGAAAACAGTTCACAAAATCATAATGATCATACTTCATTCCATAACTCCCAGTAAATAGGAAAGGAGAAAATGCTGTAAGTATGAGCTCAGTAAATATAGTCCAAGGCTCAATATCCCAGTGACAATATGTTATATGCCTTATGGGAAGTATTTTTCCTTAATATCCATTATGTTTGAAACTTGAGCAATCAGAAGTAGACACCTGGAACTCAATTATTAATTCACTTCTCCCACCCCTTTTATATTTATTTCTCTTGAAGCCATCTATCCCCAAGGTGCTTACTGAAGAGACAATCCTATGGGACAGCATGCATGTTCACATGATTTTAAAACACTTGGTATAATCTAAGACTAAACTTATTCTCTCTTTTACTTAATTGTATAGCTTTAGGGGGGAAATTAAAAGACTTCTCAAGTAATTAATTAGTAAAATGTTAAAAAATTAAAACATGAATTCCAGGAAAAGTATAAGTCATTACATTTTGTTGATTTATCTACTTTATTTTAGAAAGGGAATTTTATGGAAAAAACCCCCACACATACACACACACAATTAATTCCCACCCATGATGACCAAAGCTCTAGGCTGATCTGCTCAGGCTCCCAACATAGCAGCTGCTGCAAAGCAGTTCTAGAAGACTCCTGATTTTATTATTTTATTTGCACTTTATTGTTTTAAGGGGAAAAATAAAGAGTGAGATCATGAGTGTTTAATAACATTTAACCTGTGTTCTTTAGGGATTAAAGAACTGTGTTCACTTAACTCCTTCCTTATTTCTGTTAATTACCAACTTCTAGAATAGGGTATCTCAAACTGGGCTTATGTTAGGGCTCACTTCAGCATTCTGCATTTGTAGAAAAAGAAAAAAAATGATTCCAAAAGTACAAGAATACTGGCACATACAGAACAACAGGTTATCAGAATACTTAAAAAGCAGGCAGCAGTTGGTTTATTAAAAAATCATTAAAAATAACTATTTGTATAAGTTAAAATAATATTACTTTTTACCAAAAGGGTGTTTTCAATATAATGAACATCCAAGCTTCTCTGGTCGTGAGAAAACCTGGAATATATTATACACGCATGAATGTGGCCCAGGATGCAGGATATGAGATGGGCTTCCTATCAACAGATTAACACTTCATTTTCATTACTCTAATCTCACCACAGGTTGTGAACACTCTTTTTCTTATTTGAACAACAATGGTACATGAAAAATCAAGCTGACAGGCAGGCGGGGTTTATTAAATGTGTAAGGCCTTTATTCCCTTAACACATCTCACCTGTAGGAAGCCAGGGTTTGGGCTTCCAGTCCGGCTACTGAAACAAGCTCTCCCAGATGTTGGACTTCTCTTTCTATCCTTTCTACTTAATTTATAATAAATGCCAAAAATAAAGTAAGAATGAAAAAATTATTTTTCACAATCAACTCTGTTCAGTAGAGTATAGGATTGGTAATATATTTTAAAATGTCCCATGATTACTTTCTAAAGTTGTCCAACAAAACAAAACAAAAAGCAAAGGGAAACGATGAGATATTTGTAGTTTTAGTCAAAGGGTTTTATCTTGGTATCTCTCTCCCAGCTTAGTTCTAACTTGTTTGAAAAGAACTGTAGTTTCTCACTGGTTGAAAATGGCAATAATTCACACCATAAGAATCAATCTCACTATTTCCCAATAAATGGCACTGAACTTCACCAAAAAGCTATTCTCAAGGAGCAAAAAGATTACAAAGTATAAGGAATCATTCAAATGAGATTCCCAAAATGGAGAATTTCTTTTTAGGGTGAGCCAGTCCACATACTCACTGCACTTGAGGCAGCCATTAACAACTGCTCAACAAACCTAGAAATAAATCACTTAATTCCCACAACCAGCCAATGGACAGGTGTAGACTTTCTATATGCCTGTGTTCCACACGTAAGTGTACTACCATGTGACAGTGTACAATTTTTTTTTTTTTACTATTTTCCATAGCAAGAGTAAGTCTTTCCACAAAGTCTAGAGCCAGGCTTTGATATGGGTTTTTTCTGGTACTCTAGTAATACTTATACCTAAAAAAGAAAGAATAAAAGAAAAGTGGTATTAGATAAAGCAGCAGATAACCTAGCTGACTCTTGAGTTAGGTTCTGACATGAGATCAACAAAGGGAATGTTTGCAGGCATTCTCACCCATGAGACACTTCCATGAATATGCTCAGTTGTAATTATTCTCCTGTATCTTGTCAGTGGGCTCCCAGTCATATCTACTGCCCTCTGTCAGTGGCAGAGGGCACAGTGGTAGGCAGCTTTCTTTACCTATGCGCCCCATTAGGTGCCCCAAATAGCCATCCTAATGATTTAAGTCAATGAAATCTTTCTTGCTTAAATTGTAATGAAAGAAAAAACATTATTAAAACTCTGTAAATAGAGGTTTTAATTTTAATATTAGTTTTGTTATTATATTAAGCTAGTTGAAAGTAATTATTTTTGGCATGTAAAATATTCATTATCCTGAAATTTTTATTTTCAAAACCCCCTCCCAGTTCAGGCACTCTGGTCAAATATGAGTCCTAAAGAACTGTCTAGAGAACAAATAGCCACTAAGACACCTTAATAAAGTTGAAAAATACATGACAGTCACACAAAAGCACAGCAGGTATGATACTGAAAGCTATGTCTTTCCCATATAGAATGACATTTTTTAATCTTGTCAGCTTTAACAATCTCTCTGCCGTTTTAGACAATGAGTTAAAATTTACTAAATACACAATAGTCATGAATCCTCATTGTCTTACGTATACTATGTGTTTTAAATCTCAATTTCATGTCATATGTTAGTATTATCCCTGCCATCATTTCAATTTCTTTTTTAAATGTTTCAGTTAACTCATTAAATAACTGCAGTCTCAAAGAATCATACCTTCAACTTATTGAAGGAAAACTTTACACGTTTCCCTCCTTCTAAGGAAATGCTCTCTCCTGTGTAGATGTAAGTTTAACTGTACAAAATGGTAAGCCCAAGAATTACTTCTAAGAAAAGGAAGAGAAATAGAAAAGGAAAATCTCTTTTCAGTTAAGTACTTTCTTACACAGGCAAAGGATCAAATTGAGCTGCCTTTCAGCGCCTTTGAATGATAAGCCTGGGCCCCTGCTTACATGTTTTTATCACGCACTTACTTAGAGAACCCTTACATAGCAAAACTCGGGACAGTCCTCCTGTCAGCACTTACACACTGAGGACCACATCTGAGGGTGGCACCTCTTTCCCATAATTCTGCCGAATGATGTACTGGCAAAAAAATGCCTTATTCAATTACTGTTATGTTTCAGGTGCATTTCAATTCTTTTATGTTAGGGCAAAAAGAGCCAGTGAAAGTAAGGAGAAATTCAGAAAAAGAGAAATGAGGTGAAAGGAGAATAAAGAAAGAAAGAAATCAGGTCTATGGGAACAGGGAAAAGAAGAAAGAAAAGACTAACCATGTATTTAGGTCATTAAGGAAATTGCTGCCAACCAAATAGAAGTGAGACTTAAATCAACCCCCTCTCAACAACACACAAACCCTAAGACAGTAGCAAAATAACACTGCAGTCCAAAATTATTGAGTAAATAAGATGTCAGATATGCTCAAGAGAATCAGTGTTTCAATGAGTAACTTCCTACTGTTCAAGATTATTTTCATTTCCTTAACAGAGAGAAATGAAAAACTGATGGGCTTAATTAAAGAAAAACAAAAGGATATTATTTTCTTGTTAAAGGATCAATTCTTTTTTTTGTTGTTAATTGGAATGATGATTAATAAACTGAGAATTTGATTTCTCAGCAGGCTGGTTTCAGCAATGCACTGTTTTTCCACAAGCATTTCCATTAAGGAAGTCTCTGTGAATGAAGAAATGATACAGGGCTCCCTCTCCTCTCTTAATCTCTGACTTTGCAGCATGAAATGCTACATAAGAGTGTTTAAACAGAATGACACTGCACACTGTTCTCACCCAAATTAACTCCACTCATAAATGTTCACTTTAGAGTTTGAAGGTATACTATGAAATTTTCTAGACTTTCTACAAGGAATGTACAAATTAAAAAAGAATATTTTTATTTTTTCCTATTCCCTAAACTTTGTTTTAAACCCGGGGAAGAAGGCAGTTACAGGTCATGCTCAGTGAGATTCGAGCAACTTGGATATCACAGCCCCAGGTATCATTTTGGGGATGTCATAGGCACATATTAAAACTTCTTAGAGCTTGAGTTGCTCAGAATGTTTTTTCATCTTATTTTTCTCACCTGTTTACTAATTTATCTTATAGGGAAAAAAACTCCCTCTTTTATACAATGAGCTGCTTATATGTCAGGATATAAAGAATTATATATCCTGAATTATGACTCCTTTTCCTTTATTTCTCTAAAGCTTAAAAATAGATGTCAAAGTTTCCTGAAAGGGTCTTTGAACTCCCTTTCTCCTCCTCTGACCAGTCCTTCAGTAGATGAGGATAACCAAGTATAAAATGTGGAAGCCAGCTGCTTTTCGGGAAATAAAAATGGCATCAGCTTTGGCAGACAGAGGTGAGATCAATCATTTTCTACAATCTTCACATAATCTGCTGACCAAGGCCTAGAGAAGGGTGGTTATGTAGCGGCAAAAGCATACCATGAAAGATACAAGAGGGTTTTTACGTGGTGAAGAACTCATTGTATGCATATAACAAATCAGGCTCCAAACCTCATGAGAAAGGAAATCTTGGAACCACTATATTCCATGTTCTTTGGACAATAACAAGCAAGGAGTCTTAGGGAAAATTTCTCTCACTGAAAAAGTCATCCCATGATTCACGCTTTTCTCACTACTACCACAGAGTTCCCTGACAATACTCTGGAAAGAAAGGAGTTAATTCCTGTATCAGTTCAAACACTATGATTCAAATTATGGGCACAAGCTAAAAGCAAATGTCGGTTACTTCTGTCATTCCTTTTGATATACACATTTTAATCAAGAGTCCCAAGTTCAGAAAATACCTCTTCACCTATAGCAGTCATTGGCTATTCATGTTTATAAGGAAAATCTTCTCAAAAGCTTTGCCGATTGATAAGGGTAGAGGCCCAATGTTACTTTCTTTAAGGAGTGTTGTAAATGCATAAAGGTGGAAAGGGAGAAGCACTAAAATTTTTGTTTTTTATTGAAGAGGGTAACGCCAGCTCACTATCTGTAACAGTCTGTTCCTTAGGAATCAGCTCCCTGTGTCACAACGACCTGGCAAACTTGAATGCTTTCACTATCACTAGAGTTCTTGCAAGCCTGCTTTGGCTGTGACCCATTCACTTTTGCCCCAACTTCTCAGAGATGCCTTACTCAGCATCTAATTAGTTAGGGAGGATTTGCTGCAGCTCTTAACCCTGACACAGGAGTGGGAGTGTGTGCTGCTGTGGTAGCCCAAATCTGTCCTGTCACTACATTAATCAGATTTTCATAAAGGCATGCATGAATAATTGGATTTATCAGTGGATGTTAAGATACATTCATAAATATAATTATAAAAAATACCTGCAATTATAGATAAGATATCTGCACCTTTAGGGATTTATTTTTCAACTGTGGTTACTTGACTCACCTCAGCAAAAGGCTTTTACAAATTATACAAACACACAGTACTAGTTTGCAGATGGCAGAAAGATGAGGAAAATAATTTCAAAATGATCACCTACTACGTTCAAATTCACTTAACATAGTGTGTTGCAAATAAACTTGAAATTTTTGGACAAGTTTTTAACATATATATCATACATATCTGAGAATATGTTGGTGCATGCTTTACTTGCATTACCATTACATAAATACCATCTATACGACTTACTATTTTTCCATGGCAACTTCCCCAGTGCATTACAAATTAGACAGTATCTGGTAAGTGAAATCTGCATGCTATACACAGACTTCCACAAACACCTGTCTCTATGCTACAACTTGTATTTTAACAATTACCTAAATATCCCTATTTTGGGGTTATATTATCAGAATAGATGTCAAGAATTACATTTGAATGTATGTCTATACTTAAAACTTCAAAATAAAACCTATTAACACTCAAATTAGAGAGAGGAACTAAATAGGAGGTAGCAGCCTACTAATTCAACAGGCTGAAATTACATGCCTCCTAATACAATATAAATATTTATTTTAGCATCATGACGGTAAGTTTGGTCAATTTAATCCTTTTTTTTAGTAAGACAAGATCATTAAAAAGGGAGTAAAAAGGGAGGAGGAAAAAGTGCAGAAACCTAGGTTTGGATGAAGCCTGGCAATGAAAGTCATTTTCAAAGACCGTTAACTATCAATTGCTTTACTCAGGGTTCTGATTAAGTAAGAATATACGTTCTATGTTAAAAGGCTTGTCTACATGAGTGGGATAGAGTTTAGAATAAAAATGTATTGTATGAACTATAAAAAGAATCAAACCACAATATACACCTGGACATCTGACTTGTAAGAAAAACAGTATATGTGCCTTTTAAGCTGTTAGTGAATAAACACTCAAATAACTTAGGGGAGAAGGGTAAGAAGTCAGACAAAACCATCATTTCCAATTTAAAGTATAGATTCAACAAAATGAAACTCTGTTTGCCTATATGAATAGAAGGAACTAAGAGACTACTGGGAGAAAAATTCATATTGAACATGCTTTTAAATGGATTCTAGCAATGTAATTATATATTTCTTACAATATATTTTATTTATCATTTCTCTGATATGTGCTAGATTTTATATTAGTAAGAAAGTTTGCTTTACTTTGTCGTATCTCTGGTGAGCAGATGCTCTGGTATTAATGTAAATCATTGATTTAATTTTTAGCTTTCTTGTTTTGCCCCTCACCTATCTAGCAAATTATTTCTCTGGTGATAACTAACACATCATGCTAATGAGAGAATCTAATGCACAATAGAAAAATGTCACTACTAATAATATTTGCATGAAGTTAAATAAAGCAACTGTAAGAGAATGTCAGACAGTGTTCTTTAATAAGACACAGTTTCACAATGAAATTATGTTGTTAATTGTGTTACATCATTGGGTGAATCCTAAATTACTACATAATGATGCACAGAGTCATTTATAATTCTAACTTAGTATTTCACTCATGTCTGAAAAGAGACCTTATTAAGGAATCTACATTTTATTTGAAAAGGTTAAATATACCTCACCAATAATTAAAGGAAAATGCCTCCAGTAATGTAAACGTGTAAAACATGGGCTACAGCCATTTATCTGTTATGGTTTCATTTCTGAAAAGATTTCAAAATATATTAGACTATTGCATCACTTGAGGTACCTATGAAGAATTTTATATACCAGTCTCTCAAATACACAAAACATTTTAGAAAAATCACCTTTAAAAACCTGATTTAAAAAAAAGAAGGTTCAAAAGCAGGCCTTATTTTTTGCTTTTAACTAAAACTTCATGAGGTTAAAATGAGCAAAATAACGTTCTGGACTCTAGGAGATTAACAGAGAAGATGAGTAAAGGGTTTCTGGTCATTCTCGGCCTGTCACTGATCAAAGTAAACCAAATAAGAACTCCCTTTACAAAAGTCAAGAGGCATGCCCTTTAAGGTTATCAAATATTTGTCTGTATGGAAAAAAATTATCCCTCTTGAAAAGATCATAATTGAATATGGGAAAAAATGTGGAGAGACAGAAAAATGCACTGAAATTGTTATATCCCTAACTTTAGCAGAACATACTTAATTCCACCAAATCTAAATTGGCTTCATATTGTGGTATCTTTTTGTTAGTATTAGACAAACGGAAAAATTTACATATAAACAGATCCTACTTTGCTCATACAAAACAACAAAGATTTTTATATCTTTACTTTGCCTATAAAAGACACAAGCCTAGATTATTAAATTTCAGTATTCATGAGACATTTCCCACTACAAGTTTTGCTGTAGTTAAATAATACTGGTGGTGAATTCTCTATAACTCAGTTTTGAAACCTACTAGTCAGTTTTCTCTAATATTTAATGAAATGATCAGGTAAATCTTACAGTTTTTATGTTATTACAAAAAATTTGAGATAAAAATATACCAAATAAAATTTATTTCATGAGCTAAATCAGTTTCTGAGAAATTGAAGTAATAATAGAAAAGTCTTTTAATGCCTTAGCAATGAGATATACAGAATTCTGCATACTTGATTAAACTGGACAAACTTTTACCTGTAGTAAGACAAAAGCTAGATTAATGTTTGTATCGAAACTAGTATTCCTTAAAACTACTGGCTTCAAGAAAAGACAATTTTAAGAAAAGTGTCTTTCTTGTACACACACACATACACACACGTTCTGAATCAGCATTGCTGATGAAATATAGGTAAGGAAAATAAACATATTAAACATACACAGCACATATATTTTTAGATTTACACATAGTTTGAATTTAAGTTTATATAATAGTTATACAAACTAAAATGTCATCCTGAAGGAGAAAAAAGAAACAGGTAGACTCATACCTCTTTTACATGCTTTTCAAAAACGCACAGGAGGTAAACATTTAGTAACCTTGAGAGAAAAAGAGGGGGGCGTCGCTAACTACATCAAAACCAAAAATAAAATATAGTTGAATCACAACACTTTTTTAAATTGTGATTTTTCTCCATTTATTGTACTACTGTTTAGTAAATAGTATAATTAGTCTTATAGTTTTATATAGCATCATTATGCATAAATTACTTCCCTCTCTTTCTACTTCAGTTTATATAGTCACTGAAGCTCACTATTATACACACATACACACAGGTACACACAAAATAGATCTTTTTATACCCACAGAGTCAAATAGCTGCATCAAAGACATCATAATAGCTTAGTTGTACAAGTTTCTCTCTCTGAGCGATTTCAAATTATTTTCCTAATTCTGACCCATCATTTATTTAATTTTCTTTTCTTTTTTTTTTTTAGCTAAAATGTTTTCCACAACTTAATGTCTCCTTAGATTCAAATCTACTTGAAAATGGGCTAGTGCCAAAGAAGCAATCTAACACCATCTCTGTGGTTCAATAGCCATTTATCAATTGATCATTATCTCTATCTGGTTTTATTAACTCTTTTCTAGCTAGAGGGAGACCTGAACCAATCTTCCCTTCCAATACACACAACACACACACACACCCCTGACCTCCAGTAACTCACACAAAACCCTGAAGGTAACATCTAATTTTTAAAGTGTGGCACAAGCTATTTAATCCTAAGCAAAATGAAAACACACTCTGTGTTCCAACCAGGAACAGAGCCACTCAGGCAGGGATATGCCTCAGAAACACACCTCTCAAAGCACACTGCAATGACAACGAATTATCTCTGGGAGGAAATGAACTTAACTTGCAAGAATGGGAAACTGCACATAAAGAGTTGCTTATTGGGTTTATGTTGATTCCATTTAAACCCAGCTTACTGTATCAGCAGTAATCAGGGTCCCTCTACAGGATATGTCAAAATACACCTTATTCAAATGCATTTATCCTATCTAGAATTGTGCAATAAAACTGTTCGCTAGCTAAATGCTACAAAACCCTGGCTCGGTGCACAATCTTCTGCAGATGTATTTCTAAACTTATGGTAATTTACAGCCTAGCAAATTGTTTTCTTTTCTTCATTATCAATACGTCAAAAATCTAAATTACGTCAATAAAATAATTCTCATGGACTCTTACAAACAAAACTGGGTTTTTAAAGAGAGCAGTTGTATTTTTTTAAATGAGTGAAACAGTATTCATTTCTTAACCATCATCTGCTTAAAATCCAAGTATTTGTCAGTAATACTTTCGTGCTGTGTGGATGATAATATCATACTAACTCTTGCTTTGTGTGAGTTTGGTGTAGGCTTTTGAAAATCAAGACGTGTCTAGGAGGGAGGCACCAGGGAACTTCCCTCCCTCGCTTGAGCACAGTCCAAGAGGAAAGTTTCTGGGTTGTTTCCCTTTGCTTCCTCTCACCCTCGCTCCCCCTCGGAGCCGCAGAGCCAGCAATTGTGCAAGAGGAGCCTAGCGCGCAGGGCGCGTATCACCGAGCGCGTGGTACGAACCGCCGGCTCCGGTGATTAATTATCAGCAGCCGCTGGCCTCGCATATCACCTCGGCTTTCTCGGCAGAGCCAGCACACCCAGCACACCCAGCCGCCACCGGCGTGGCCGGGACGGAGGAGCGGCTCTGGGGAGGACGCCGAGGCTGTTCCGGAGCGTGAGTGCGCCGGCGGGCGGGCGGGCGAGCAAGCAAGCGTGCGGAGCCAGAGCCAGCGGGGAGCGCAGGGGCAAGTGTGGAGGCAGGCGGGCAGAGGAGCTGGAACCAGCCGGCACAGCCCTCTACACCCACCGCCTCCTCCCCGACTCTGGGCGCTGGCAGCGATTCCTGCATAGCCTCCCGTCCTCAGGTCGGAGTCTGCTGCCTCCAGCCCTAGGAAGTCAGTTGGGCTGTGCGGAGGGGCCCCTACATTTTATCCCTAGTTGGAGAACCACCTCTGAGATAGACACTTTGAGGAAGTGATTAATATAGATGGAAAGATACAGTTGTTGGGTGGTGGCTTTTAAAAAAATTTTAAACAGAAAACAAATAAAAAAATTGTCTTTTCATGACCCAGGTTGTACTGTGAAAACTTTGCAACAAATGCCTTCGCTTTCTTTTACTTCGGTATCCTTTCCCCTTTTTAAGGAGCCCTTAGGGAAACCATGAAGTAACCCTACACATTTCAGTAACACAGTTATGGCAAAACAGAGCCCAACTACGAAATGATCAAAATTTTTTAAATGTTAAGAAAGAATAACAGCACAAACAAAAGTGTACATAACAATTTAAGATTTCTTAAAAAAAAAAAAAAAAGAAAGTAACTTACCTGTTGGGACATTCTGAATAAAAGGTTAGTATCAGCGTTTTGCCATGTCCCCATGAACCCTGGTTCAGCCGCAGTCGTTCTGGTTCCGAACTGCATGGAGTTGTCAGTACAGGAGTCTCTTAAAGTCAAGTCTCTTGCCCTCTTTGGCTCTCTGTCTCTCTGTGTCTCTCTTTCTCTCACATCCACTTCTGCCTCTTCTGACTGAAAAGTGAAGGTGGATTTTTTGAGCCTCTTGGCAGCCAGTAGCAGGAGTGTAGTGTAGTTAAGAAGCTGGCTGAACTGTGCATTTCATTTGGGAAGGGGGAGATTTGGGGGTTGGGAGGGGGTCAGAGCTTCTTTCGCACCTTCTGCACAGATACCCCTATCATTTATGCATAGATTGTGACTCCCCGAGCTTGCCTTTGCTCAGTTTAACAGCTGCCTGTCAGGTGTGCAGGCAGCACTGGAGACCCAACCATCAGCTTCAAACTCTCAGCCACTGCATGTCATTGGATAGCAGAGCTCAGAGTCAACTGCACTGTTCCACTGTCAGGCACCAAATGACACCCTGCACTAACCCCTTTCCAGACACACACACAGATACACACTTCTGCACTCTCCAAGCAGTACCATGATCACAGAAGGACGGTACAAGTGGCCAGGAGAAGCTAGGGCCCTTCTCAGAGAATTTTTCCCAACAATGCTTTCAGGTATAACATGCAGTACCTGACATCAGTCTTTCCTTTTAGCATTTGTAAACTGCTATGCTTAAAACATTTTTTTGAACTATGCTGGAAGAAAGAAAAATATTCAGATTTAAGAGAATGTAAAGTTGGTTCAGTTGTTGTCTAAATGTTAACTCCTAAAAGCCATATAGTATGTGCCAGGCTCTTTATACCCACATATAGATTCCCAGAGAAAATAATACACATAGGGACATAACTTTATACTCTAAGAAGTAAATAAATAAACCTAGCAGTTTTTAA